>NC_091115.1:1107500-1207500 GCF_024713975.1 Paralichthys olivaceus
TAACGGATTTCTGTCGGTTATTATAACGGACATCTGAGCTGCTTTTCTCCCGGTAGGATAACGGATCACCGGACGGTCCCGGTAACTCAGCCTCCTGAGAAAGGTTTATAAAGGTGGAGGCTACCGGTTAGAATCGCGGGACTGAAGGAGGTCTGTAACGGATCTGTACCGGGGAAGGTCCCCCTCATCCCGCGGGGACCGGGCATCACCGGACTCCCGGAGAAGTTACCGGTTCACAGGAGGAGATCATGCGGGTCTTTACTGGACCTTCTCCGGACCCTTAATGACCGGATAGCCTTCATCAAACCCCCCGGACCACCCTCCGGTGGGACAGATACTGAACCACACCGGACTAATCTCATTAACGACTTAATTGATATCGGTTCTTTGGTTCTTTACCGGATATAAAACCCGCCTCTGTCACCGGGAGTCCCTCGTTTCTCACCGGTTTGTTCATCCATCATCCTCCGGAGCGGATGGAGCCTGATCTTCAGCGTGTGGATCAAGTCCTGGTGAAATAAACCTCCGTCAAACTCAAGTCACTGGATTTTAATTTAAATTCCTCTTCAAACCAAAAAATCATCCAACCCTGAAATATTCAATATAATATAAATAATTTATTCAAGGAACTAAAACATTCCTGATCATAAAATTATAATCTTTATCATATTTCACAGTTTCATATAAAAGCTCCTGACTCTGAGATGTAATCAGTTCTCACAGAGCGGCTCATCTGTGGCTCCTCCTGTACTGTGTGGTCTGTTCATTTCCCACCGTACAGTAATAATCATCCCTAATAGTCGGGCAGGGGTTTATTTGTGCTTTACTGCAGGTCTGGACCTCAGAAGAAATCAACTTTACAACTTCCCCGGGACTCAAACCTGCAGCTTTAACTCCCCTGTGTCAGTTTAAGACCCGTGTAGATTCAGCTGATTGTTTCTGAGGCGCACCGCGAGGATTTCCATTATCCACCAAGTCTAATCTGTGAGGAAACCCCGGCTACATATGGTTTCAGCCTCTGTGTTCTCTGTGTGAAAGTCTATGGATGGTCCACTCACTGTTTAGCCACATCCTCAACAGCATCCCTCCTCCTCCTCCTCCTCCTCCTCCCTCTCAGCCTTCTCTTGAAATCAACCCATGCTGCATCGATTATTTTTTTCCCTCTTCACCGCAAAACTAAAACGCACACGACCATCTCGCCCTCTCTGGTTTGTCCGTTTTGTTTCCTGAAATGTAAGACGTGCCGCGGTGTTGATTTTCCACAAGTGAAGGACGTCCAGCGGCCGAGAGGTCAGAGGTCAAGTTCACAGGAACTCAACAGAGCGGAGAATCAATGACGGCTTTTGAGACTTTGGACATTTCTCTGTTCTTAAAGTGACACCTTTAGCTAAATGGGACTCAACGACAGCAGCCCGGGCGCCATGCGAAATGGCCGCGGCCTCTCGGACCAGTGGGCAGAGTCAGTGGTGGTCCGGCCTCGAACCACCGAGCGCCACATCACAGTGCACAAACGCCTGGTGTTGGGTTTCGCCCTGTCCATCCTCACCCTCATCATCGTCACAGCCGTGGCCGTGGTGCTCAGCGTTCGCTTTGAGGAGTGCAGCGAACAAAACGGCGAAGGAGCTGCGGGGGAGTCGGGCTCCCGGGGTTCTGGAGGGTCGTCGAGGTTGAACGGGAGTAAAGGGGAGAGGAACGGGGAGAGGGGGGACGAGGAGGCGGTGCAGCCGTGGAGGAACTCGCGGCTGCCGGGCTCAGTGAGACCACGACACTATGACCTGCGACTCGCTGTCTACATGGACAACTTCACCTTCTCTGGAGAGGTCAGCATCGAGCTGGAGTGCATCAACGCCACCCGCTTCATCGTGCTGCACGCCGACCGCCTCGAGGTACGGTGGCCTGGAAAAACAAATCTGTGTCACTAATGTGGTAGAAATGAATTTATATTTATAGATATGCAGAATGTCCTTTGTGCTATTCTATAAAATCCGTCTTTGGCAGTAGGAGTTTGGTCACATTGCAAAAATGAAAAATACAAACCCCCCCCCCCCCCCCAGCTCAGAGGACGTGCTCGAAATACTCAAGTCATGTTTGTATAGGATCAAATCTCAACATACTTTGTCTCCTTGTAGGTTTGAGATCTCAAAACATTGTTGAGGAACAGTTTGACTTGGCGTCGGGTCGGTGAAATAGTTGTGTAATAGTTTACACATGGAAACTTTGGCTTCAGGGTGGAGTGAGATGAAATAACAATAAATCAGCATCAGAGAATCCAGAAATATCTGTAGTGGAAATCTGGTCATGTGTTGTTTTTGCCTGAAACTGATGTGAACTCTAAAAGTTGAGCTTCATTCGTCTGATTTAAACAGAAAAGTTTCCCATTAATGCGACTTTTAGCTTTTTTAAATTAGTTCTTTCAAACGCTCGTCTCAAAGTTTCAAAACAGGAAGAGCAGCCGGTGGAAAAGATGTTTGTCGGACATTTAAGGTTTAATTTAATGAGCCAACGAGTTGAAAATCCTTCCGTCTTGTCCTCCAATCACATCTCTTCGGACTCAGGTGCATCAGTTCCTGTGGATTAACTTAACTTTCCCGACGATTCTTTTTCCAAACAAACAGCTCGTTTGCATCTTTCTCTCCGTGCTGGAAAACAAGCGGCTCTCCAACAAAAGAATGTTTATTTCCAGATTTGGCCTCCGAGTTTTCCTTAACGAGGCTAATTAACAGCCAAAGTTGCAGCTTCAGCCTATTTTTTTGGAGACGAGCACATGGTGAGAGAAAGAGCCTCAGAGAAACGCCTGAGCAACGTGATTCTTCAGGCCGGTCATCTCCACTAATGCGATTCAGGGAGGAATCCGTCTAATTTGGGCAGAGGCCAATTAAAAACCCTGCAGCCCCCTTTTGTGTTTGTGTGTGAGCACGCTGTGAATTAAGAAGTGTTGCTCGGGTGGAAGGCAGGTCTCCTGAGGTGTTCTCAGAGTTAATGCGTTATGAAAAGAAACATTTCAGCGTGGCGAAAGGCCAAAAAACAAGAATGTGGGTAAAAATAGGAGCAGCAGGTGAAAGGAAAACACTCCTGCAGCGCTTTGTGCTCCGAGAAATGTCACAAACACAAAACACGTTCGACGTTCAACACAAACAAAGTGACGAACGTCTCAAAGCGTCATTTTCTTCACGTGAAACTCGAAACGCCTAAAAAAACCTCGAGCGGCTCAAGACGCGTGATCAAACTGCTGCAAAGCAACGTTCAGGTGTCTGACGGAGATCAGCCGAGGTATCAAACCCACAAACAACACAATTAAAAGGCATCTTTGGCCGAGCGGAACATTTGAGGTTATCACGCTGCGTTCGCTGACTCACCAGAAAACCCTGAAAAACATCCGTTTAATCCGCAGCGTTTCCTGCGTGTCAGCAGCCTCTCTGCTCGGATCGATCACTTCATTCATCAAAGAGCAAACACACAGTCACACACACAAACACACGCACACACACACACGCAACGCACACGCCGCGTTTGATTGGCTGAGGATCACTGATGTGTGTCAGTTTACAGAGGCAGAGGTTCCTAATGGCCACCGCTGCTGCCCGGTGTGCTCCCATCATGCACTGGGGACATTTCCAGTCATTGTCTGCAGCTCAATCATCGTCCCCGTTTGTCCAAGTTCATCAGTCCGACTGGTTTCAGCTGATTTCTGTCCGCGACCAGGAAACTCGGGAGAGAGACGTCGAATTCATTTCTCTTTCTTTGACTCGTCAACATGTTTGTAGATTTCCCAGAGAAATGTTTATGGATCTTGATTTTAAAAACCAGGCGTATTTATGGGGACTGATATTTGCGAGTGTGTGAAACGCGGCGCAGCTTGACCTGAGCTCTGACTGTGCCGTCCCGCTCGCTCGATATCACCCATGATCCTCTGCTTCCTGAACCAGAGGAGCTGCTGCTTTAACAAATTCACCAAACTCTGTTTTAGAATTCTTCATATTTTAAAAGTTTCCTGCTGAACATTCAGCCTTCACTCCTCGACCTGCTGGACCTGATTGCGACTCTGACTCTCTCAGGGCGCAGACGTAAAATAAAGAGGCTCCTTCTGCTTTTCAAGTCATTGTGCTATCAAAAGGTTTTCAGAGCTGTTGCTTGAAAAAGCTGCATAATGCTGCTTTAATTTAAGCAAATGTATTTCTGTCATCTGCTCCTGTCTCCCAGCGAGCGGGCCGATAAACCTGAATGATTTACGAAGATGGTTTATTCCTTCAAAAGTCAATGTTGTCTGGACGGTTTCCAGTTCGTCAGAGAAGCACATTCACTTATCAAATGTCTGGAGAACTGATCAATCTGTGGTTTGAGGACGGACTCTGGTCCGAACCTGTCGAATCTGCTTCCACCGGAAGATTCTCCGACCTGAAGTTTGTCTTTTAATCGTTTTCACTTTGTGTTTTCTCTCAGCTCCTCTGTTTGACGTGTGCTCAGAGTCATGTCGTCGTAACGTTCACAGGCGAGGGGTGGAGCCTGTAGGGCAGCAGGAGGCGGGACATGACGCGTAAATCCGTCCGTCACGTGTTAGAAACCTCATCAAGGGTTTCCACACATTTCACACGTGAAAGGAAAAGTTCCAGAAAGTGTCCGGAGCAACCGACTCACTTGTGTTCTCACGTACAAACCGTCTGCGCCGGTGTCTGAGAGCAGCTTCAGTCTGTCGCTCATGAAAAGATGATTTCAGTTCGATTCCTCGGTGAAACATGGACGAGCTCCGCTGAGTTTTCTCTCTTTGATAACTCTCTGTACTTTTTTTTTGTAAACCACCTGCAACCTCTTACCCACCATTTGTTGTGCATGTGGTCCCTGTCATGTCACCATGGCGACAGGTCCAACCTTTTCGAAAAACAGCCGGCAATGAATCAGGTGTTGCTAAGCAACGGCTTCCATCCGACAAACTGTCGAGGTCCAGAATCGGCTGCAAACCTGTGAAGTGTCAGAGCAGCGTGTCGTCGGGTTTCGTCATGTGACTGTGATGCTTGACCCGAGTGTCAGCCCCCACCCCCCCAACCCCAACATCGCCCCCTGCTGGGACACTAAGTGCAGTGTTTTGATCAGAGCTGCAGCTTCATTAAGTTTCCAGTGAGAATCAATTAAGTTGCTTCGATTGAATATTTCGTGGTTCACTTGTGTCGCAGAACAAAAACACAGATGAATGTAGTAACTTCAGTGACGTGTGGAGAGCTCGACAGGCTGTGGTGGCAGCGTGATGGAGAGGGTCAACTGTCTCGTGTCACGATATGAGCTTGTGGCGTTTCGGTTTCTGTCTCGCGTTCAGAATCATGACACCTCCAATAAACAGTCCGGACGTCTTCAGTGATTCACTTCCTGTATCTGAAGATTCTTCCTTCGCACAGAATCTTCCCTCAAGTCTAAAATATGTTCTGCTTATTCTTAAATCTGGATGTTCCCTCCTCCAGGTGGATCGGGTGTCCGTCACAGCTGAGGGTGGCCCCGGTGGTCGTCCTTCCAACCGGCCCGGCGGCGGAGTCATGCGCGTGCACCGCCATTTCTCCTTCCCGGCCAATCAGATGTACGTGGTGGTGCTGCACCGGGAGCTGAAGCCGATGAGGCTGTACCGGCTGAACGTGAGCTTCGACGCCGCCATCGAGGACGAGCTGCTGGGATTCTTCCGGAGCTCGTACACGCTGCAGAGAGAGAAGCGGTACGTGCACGGAAACAAACACACTTCACATAGACGTTCATTCATTTACCGGAGACTCGTGGATGCAAACATTAGTGTTTTCCCAACTGGAGACAGCCTTTTTTTTTCTCAAGTGGACAAGCTGTCCCCAATTAACTGGTCTTTAGTCTGAGGTTTGTCCCCTGAGGTAGCCTTTAACTGAAACACACACACACACACACACACACACACACACACACAATACTCACACGAGAGGACAACCCCAGAGAAACACACACATCTTTTTTCTGCAGCAGCAGGTGGTTTAACGAGAAAAGGTCAAAGCTTCACATCCACGACATTGATTAACTCACAGTGTGTGTCTGTGTGTGTGTGTGTGTGTGGGGGGGGGGCGGTGTGTTCCCCCCCCACAAACACACCACTCGCTCCCTCCTTATGAATTTCCCATAAGCATCTGCTGCAGAGTTGTTTCCACATCAGATTTCTTCCCCACGGTGCTGATGGGAAACAGACTGTGAGACATTTATTATTTCATGCATGAGTTTCTGGCCTCTGTGTGTGTGTGTGTGTGTGTGTGTGTGTGTGTGTGTGTGTGTTACCTCAGCAACACAACATTTTATCAACGTCACTTCCACTTATTACAGAACCACAACACAGAGTTAAATAGTGACATCATCAGAGGCTCACCTCTGACTGAAGCGTTTTATTCTGAAGTTTTTAAATAATCAGTAACTTCTCTGTATTTATTTACTTTAACTTCTCAAATCAAATCAGGAGCTTCAGTTTTATGATTTCTGATTTTTCTTACGTTGACGAATTGTCCCTAAAGTCACAAGATATAAATTTTACAATGAAATGAATCAGGGAGAAGAAGAAAAAAAACACTGAGAACTGTCGAACAACCGTTATTATTACTTCAGACTTATTGTCCGACCTGAAACTCTGAGCGTCACGTCGCTGCAGCTCAGATGTCGACTGCACACAGTCAACACAGGAAACCACAGACTGGATCACGATCACATGAGATGGAATTAGAATAAAACAGTGGTGACATCCCCACAGTTAAAATGTGTTTTTGTTTTTCAGCATCGTAACATGTCGTCCTCCTGTGTTTCAAAATGTTTCGTGAAGACGCCGGAAACAAGATAATCTGACTATGAGCTGCTGGTGACCATGATGAGATTATTCCCGCCCCCTGATTTTAGACTAACTCTAATTCTACCGGAGAAACGTCTTGATGTGATTTGAGGATGAAAACACTCGTTCTGTTTGTGACACATGAAGAGAAACAGTGGCGGCTCATTCTAATCTGCAAATTGACTTAATGTTCTCTCGACTAATATTAGCTTAGCTTTCATGCATCGATGATTCTCCACTGGTTTCCTCATATTCATCCTCGTCTAATGTTGGAAACACATAAATTAGCATCTTTTGCTGACATAATGTTGCAGGAGCTGAAAACCCGATGAATAAAAGATATTCATCCGTTTCTCTGTGACTAAACATTAAGACATAACCACACTTCAGCTCTTTAAACACACACATCACTGGTCCCACGTTCAGTGTCGGCTGCTGTTCGGATCGATGCCGGATCAATGCAGCAGCTGATGAACCGGCAGAGCTCGAGTCCGATGCAACAACCTGTTAGTTCAATTTTTAATGCTGCAGCAGAAACAGACCAGGTCTCATGAAACAGAAGGTTTAACTCACTTCAGCGTTTGTCTGCATGAGGGGGGGGGGACTGTAAATAAATAGAAGCTTTACTTTTATCTGATTAAAGACTTTTTCAAATTCAGACTGAAAAACGGAAAAATCTTTAAACAGGTTTCAGTCTGGGTTGATAAATAATAAGTAATAAATATAATCTGATGAGTCACCAGCAAAACAACAACAACAACAAACAGCTGATCATTCAGAAAATAATCATTTCGTTCTGAAGGAAGCTTAAAAATATCAGATTTACAAAATGTACCGAAGGTGTTGACGGATTTCTACTGTGTGTACAAAGATGCCTGCTAGCTTAAGGATTGGCTTGATGCAGCGGTGCAGCTAATGCTAACACACACACACACACACACACAAACACACACACACACACACACACACACACACACACACACACACATGCTCCACTCTGAGATCTGCTTAAAATCCAACGATACTATAAACTCCAGGCTGGGCTTAAACGCTTAAATCCTGGGAGGGGGAGAATTAATTACCCCACACATGCACGCGCACATGCACATGCACACACACATGCACACAGACACAGACAGACACACACACAGACAGAGCTTTGTATTGATATTTATTCAAACGATGGTTTGAACGTTGACGTCTCTCATTAAAACCAGTTCAGCTCCAGATTGTGTGTCTGAGCACAGTTCACTGATCCAGTCACACGACACACGACATACAACATACAACATGTCACACGACACACGACATACAACATGTCACACGACACACGACATACAACACATGTCACACGACACACAACATACAACACATGTCACACGACACACGACATACAACACATGTCACACGACACAGGACATACAACACATGTCACATGACACACGACATACAACACATGTCACATGACACACGCTGATGTACAGGAAACTGCATCAGGCGCAGTTGTTCACATTTTTTCTCTCCAAACTCAGTCGGACTTAGTTTTAACGGCACATTTGTCAGGTTCACTGTGCGCTCACAGATTGTGGTTTTTGTTTTGCATAATTACAATTATAACGTAAATTATAATGATTGTAATTATCACACAGATTCGTGGTGTGTAGACAGTCACACCACAGGGGCTTGAAAAGTGAGTCTGAAAAGCTTTTTCTGGCTGCGATCGGCTTCAGTTTCACTTTCTCTGAAACAACAGCAGAATCAACACGTTGTAGCTGCAACAGTTGGCTGAAGACAATGTTTGTGTGGTGGATTAATCGTGGGAGTAATTTATAAGAACATTTCAGCCTAAAACACGACGATGTGATGTATTTATTTTACTTTCATTATGATGAACTGATTTTTGGACCAAACTAAAACATTTAAAGACGTGAGGTCGGTTAAAACATCCTGTGTTCTCATGAATATTGTGTTTTTACCTTGTGGATTGAAAATCAGAGATGTTGCCTGATACAGTTTCTGATACCTGGACTTTGTGTATCAGCCGATACTGAGCACAGATCTGATATCAGTGCATTTTAAACAATAACAAGGTGTAAAGTATTTTTTACAGCTGTTTGCTACAAACTATGAACTAATGATTGTTCTAATTGTTTCATGTGGTTCAGGTTGAATCCTTAGAAACACAAAAACATACAGAAAACTTTTTGATAATCAAGTTTCACAGTCAGACTTCAAAAAGAACACAATAAATGAATAATACATGAAAATTACTTCCTTTGAATGTCTCAAAACTGAAGCCGCTGAGGAAATCACTTCTTCTTCATCACTCAGCACAACGGCAAAGTAGAAGAAGGGATCTCTGGGAAAATAAAATCGCAGTTTTGTCAGGGTGAAACTAATATACTTAAAAGACATGGTATCCGATCAGTACACGGATTTCCAGCAGTATCTGAAGTATTTCTGATGCTGGTATCTAAATATCATCTGTAATGAAAATGTACATTTAACAGATTCCTCTGTGTCCATGTACAAAAGAGACGTAGACGAGCTGCGCTGTTTAAATATTTGATTTATAACACTTGTCTGTTTTAATTTTATTTTCTGGGTGATTTTTTTTATATGAGACATAACTGGATTCTACATTTAAGTATTTTGTGTATACTTTGTAAAGTAAACGTAACGTGTAACTGTAAATTTAATTTGTCTTCTTACATTTATAGATAAAACTGTTTGTGAAGAAATTAATCTGTAGATCATCTGAAATGAAATACTTGTAGGTCGAAGCCTGACACGTGAATATTTTGAATAACATTGTCAGTTCTAATCCTTTTTATCGGTTTGTTCAGCTCTTATCTCCGAGAGGTTTTTCCACCGAGCGCTGGATCCGGCTCTCACTTCACTGAGCGATAACATCAGTGTGATGTTAAGATCAGAAACCACTTCATTGATCCGAGGTAGAAAAGTCTTAGAGCAGCAGGGGAACCCGCTAAGGAGAGCAGATAAAAATACAATATGAGCTACACGAGTACACACATGAGTACACACACGAGTACACACACGAGTACACACGTCTGTACAAACCAACACGTTAAACAACGTTCACTGTGTCTGAATGTACATGTGGTGCAGAGAGGAATCAAACCAGTCGACACAAAGTTATCAGGTATTTAAAGTGTTCACGTGTCAAGAAGTTTACTTTTCTATTCTTGAAGTCGTCTGATGTCAGATGGTAGTGGTGATGATGATGAAGATGAAGATGATGATGCTCAAACATATGTATGGGGGGGGTTAGGGTTATGTTATACAACATCTCCGAGCAGCCTTACTTCTGCAGACCGGACGCTACAGCCGCTTGTTATCAGGCAGTGATGAGTGTTGACGTCAGATGTCCCAGCTGCTAACATGGAGGAGGGGGTTATGACCCTCATGGCAGCCAGTCACCAGGGGGCGATAGGGTTCCTTGGAGATGTCACGGCGTCCATCTGAGTTTACAGTGTGCTCCGACCTCGATGCTAAAGAGGTGAGAGAGTCACAGTTTCTGCTCGGGTCGAAGCCGACATCTTGGATTTGAGAACACCTTCATCGCCCAGCTCCTCCTCCTCCTCCTCTTGCTCCTCCTCCTCCACCTCCTCCTCCTCCTCCTGAGTGTCAGTGCTTTTTAAAGGCTCAGAGAACGAATAGATTCATTAAGTTGCCTCAGTTGACTGCCATGTTAGATAGGTTACCCTCTGACACGCGCTGCAGAGAGGGTGAGCGCTGTATCGATCTGAAACATCTCATCTCAGAGAGCGAGCGAGAAGCTGCTGGTGATCTGTTGAACAATCAGCTTCTCTCCGCCACGTATTAAAATTCACACTCTCACCTAGCCTTCGTTAACCACCCGTCTGTCTCATTAATGCTCTGACGCCTCATCAAACCCGGCCCTCGTTAGCGGCCGCACTCCTCGTTAACCGCGGGTCGGCTCCTCGTTAAAGAGACGCAGCTCCAGTCTGATGAGAAACTTCTTTGCTGGATCTGAACTGGCTTTGGTTTAACTTCAGAAATCTGACTTTCAGGAATATTCAGCATCAGAAGTGAAGAGAACATGTTTTTAATCATCGCAGTTTTCGACACAGACACGATGACTCAGCCGAGTGAGGACTAAGTAACCATAGGTAACTGATTTTGTTGACACTTGGTGAAGGGGTGGGGCAGAGATGAAAGGGGCGGACCCAGGGAGATTCATCGGGCTCTTCAACGTGAGATAAGACGTGGATCAGTTTCTGTTATCACCTGTATGAGCTCATCGCCGGGTCAGGACGGAGCAGGAAGTCCAACCACTGCCTCCTTATCGCCCTCCTCTTTCCTTATCTCCCCACAACCTCCTTATCTTCCTCCATCCTCACCTGCCCCCCCCCCTCTTATCTCCCACATCCTCACCTGCCTCCCCCCCTCTCTTATCTCCCACATCCTCGCCCCCCCCCTCCCCCACACTCTCTAAATAGACGAGCAGAAACGAAATCTGATCGTAACCACGTCGTCCGTCACTCGCATGTTTTTATAGCGACGATAATGAATCACCCTCTTCTCCGGCTTCCTGTGTAAAACTATATCTGCACACACACACAGACAGACACACACACACACACACAGACAGACACACACACACACACACACACACACACACACAACCCCTGACTCAACAGTTTTTTTCTTCCGTCACATATCTGTGTCTGGATGAGGTGTGTGTTACGCTCTTACTTTGTAGGTCTGTGTGTGTGTGCATGTTGTGTGTGTTAGTGTGTCACTCCTGGTATCTTAACACAAATAACAGCAAAGCATTACAGCAGGAAATGATGTCATATCCATTGTTATTGCTGGAGAGGAAGCAAATCGTTGCCGAATGAATTCATGCAAGTTTGTGTGTGTGTGTGTGTGTGTGTGTGTGTGTGTTGTGTTTTGTTGTGGTGTGTTTTCCGGTGCATCACTATTGACTTGGTTGTCAATCAGGATTACTGTGACAACAAGTGTTACCTTGACGGCAGCGACTGATGACAACCTGCAGGATGTCGTGTGTGTGTGTGTGTGTGTGTGTGTGTGTGTGTGTGTGTGTGTGTGTGTGTGTGTGTGTGTGTGTGTGTGTGTGTGTGTGTGTGTGTGTGTGTTACAGACTCATCCTCCTCTCTAATAGATTCTCTCTTTATCTCGTCCCTCTCAGGCTTTCTCCATTATTCTCTCTCTCTCTGTCTACAACTGCCTCGTTCGCCCTGTTTATTATTCATATTTCTCCCCAACTCTTCACCTCCCCCTCCTCCCTCCATCATTCTGTTTTCTTCATCTCACTGCTCCTGTTGTCCACCTCTTCCTCTCCCCTCACTCCTTCTTCTCATCTTTCTTCCCTCCTTCCTCCTCTCTTCTTTTTTTCCATTGTCTCTTTTTCTCTCTCTTCTCCTCCTTTACCCCCCCCCCCCCCTCTCTCTCTCTGTCAGCTGAATGATTCTCATCAGAACAAATAATGAAGTCATATAAAACCAGGATGATCCGCTATTGTTGCTGGTTGGTTGCTGCAGTGCATTCTGGGAAACATAGCTCCTTCTCCTCCCTTCTGTTTCATCCTCCTGTTTCGTCTCCTCAAATATTTTTTATCACCTTATTTTTTTTCTCCTCCGGCCTTTTCTTCTTCATTTCATCTCATTTTCCTTTCTTTTCTTTCTTCTTTTATTCTGACCTCTGCTCTCTTCCTCCTCATCTCCACCTTTTCTTTGCTCCTCCTCATCATTCATCCCTCTCTTATCCTCCTCTTCCTCCACCTGTAAAGTCTGCAGGTCTGAAACAAACAAGGTGTGAAAGCTCCCTCAGCCACAGTGTGTTATGATGATGTTTCCTCACACTCATCCACCCTTCATCCTCTCGTCTTCAGCCTCCTCCTCGTTTCCTCCTTCTATCATCCTCCTCTCTGCCTCCTCCTCCTCCTCCTCTGTCTCTTTCCTTTCTTTCATCTCCACAAACACTAAAAGGTGCGAGTGTGATAACAAAGTTTCCTCGGGGATTAATTCCTGGAGTTTTAACTCTCCCTGCGTCTGTCAGGTGACTCAACAAAGCTCCGATACCAAAACCGGAAACTCGGCTTAAAGAAGTCGTCGGGAAACAGAAAGTTTCCTCGTGTTTATTTTGGATTATCTTTTCTCTGTCGACGACGTTTTTCATTCGGAACGAGAAGAAAATGTTTTAATGTAAAAACCCGTCTGCTCAGATTATCCTCTAACTCCCAGCACTCCAGTTCAACCTTTAATTTCTCCCATGATGCACCTGGAAGCTCTCGACCAAGTGAGTCGAAGCTTCACCTGTGGAACTGGATCCCGATGCCAAATCAGTCAGATCTGCCCCCTGGTGGCTGGACGGAGTAAAGGTCGTACATCTTGTCAGCAGACGGGACGAGGACCAAACCAAAAAAATCAAAGTAGACGTGAAATGAATTTTTCTTAAAGATGGTTTCTGAACATTTTGAAGATTCGGGTCCAATCTGATGATGACGGTAATTTACTGAGTCAGAGACCTGGAGGGAAGGAGAGGTTAGAGAGAGAGTAAAGAACCAGGGAGGAGCAGGAGGAGGAGGAGGAGGAAGAAGAGGAGGAGGAAGAGGGAGAAATACTTGTAGAATACAATAAAAGAAAGGAGACATAATTGGGAATGAGAGGATTTGTGGAAAAGGACAGAATAAGACCCCAGACCGGTGGTAATAGGAGGGGGACCCTGCCTCGACCTCATTAGACTGAAAATAATTTGGATATGGCCGAGCGGTGGTTCCTCGGAGCTGAACGGACCCACGAGGCCGTTTGATTTGCTGTGAAACTGTTTCGACAGGAAACGGTTCCGTACAGATGAAGAGTGAACTCAGCTCGGCCTCGCCGGGTGTGGTGCCGTGATCGAAGGTTCTGGTTTTCAGGTTCTTTTCATTTCACCGTGGTCCTCCTGCAGACGCCTCTTGTGACCGCGGTGACAGCTGTTTCATTACGACACACACACACACACACACACACACACACCGTGCCGATAAAGGCTCCAGCAGCTTCACCGTGTGGTTATTAAAGGGACTTGAACTGGACCCAGCTGACTTTTAAAATGAGACGTTTTCTGACAGAAGATCCATATTTTTCTGGCCGATGTTCAGGTGGATGACGACTCGTTGTTCTGCAGCAGAGTCCGGAAAACATCATTAGTCCCAGTCAAAGAGAGAGAGTCACGTTTGATAGTGTTGTCAGAGAATACCCCCACAATGCACCTGTGTACATTTAAAACGGTTGTAAATCACTTCTCTTGTCGTCGTTCTCGATGTGATCATAACGTGTCCGTCTGTCTGTCCCGCAGTTACTTGGCTGTGACTCAGTTCAGTCCGATCCACGCCCGGAAGGCCTTCCCCTGCTTCGACGAGCCCTTCTACAAAGCCACGTTCTCCCTCACCCTCGGCCATGACCCGCAGTACACCTCGCTCTCCAACATGCCCGTGGAGAGCAGCTCGCTGGAGGACGAGGACGGCTGGGTGACCAATCGCTTCGCCCGGACGCCTCGCATGTCCACGTACTACCTGGCCTGGGCCGTCTGCAACTTCACCTACAGGGAGACGCAGACCGACAGCGGCGTGACGGTCAGTCCCTGCACACGCCAAACACACGGGGGGGAGAACAAGGGGGCTGCTGGGAGTCTGGGTTTTATTCAACATGATCCGATACTATCCTTCAACGATGGGTTTATGTTTGCTGTTTTATGTTGATATGAGAACCTGATTAAAACTTTTAATTCTACAGAATAAACAAGGACAAGATTTATTTTTACATTTTACATAATTTTCTGTTTTTACGATAAAGTTCATGTTTAAAAAAGCTTAAATGAAATTTCTTTTTTTGTTTTTCACTCTCATCTCCAGACTTAAGAAATGATGGTGACGCTCTTATTTACTTTTGAAATCACGTCTCCCTGGAGCTTCATTTAATGATCTAATTACATATCAAACACCAAATATTGTTGATAGTGTGTCTGCATTTTTCTTTTCTCCTCTGTCGTCTCTGCTCCGTTGTCTCGAGGCCGAGACGAGCGTCTCATCGTTAAAGCGATGTCGACGTGTGATACCTCCGAACCTAATGGTGCATTTAAGCCCCTGTCACCTCTAAACTGTATTTTCCTTTTTTATATGATTAAATCTTTATCTCTGGGGTTGAGACACTAAATCTGAGCAGCAGTTCTTATCTTCAGATAATAATCAGCATAATGAAGGTTTGATTGGGGAATAACGGCTTCATATCCCGAGACAACCAGAGAAAAGAGGTCAGCGGTGAGAAGAGCCTTCGAGGGAAACTTTACAAATTTTGCACACCACAGAATTTCCCCCCCGAGGAACTGGTGAGAAGAGGAGTCGAGTTCTCCTCCCCCGATAAATATCTAATAAACCACCAGCAAGAAGTTTTAAAAAGTAGAGTAACGCACACATTTCTTCACGTCGCAGAACGTTCAGAACGAGAGTCGCTGCACGTTGCTCTGTTGGTTTGTGTCTTGTTGGTTTGTGTCTTGTTGGTTTGCGTCTTGTTGGTTTGCGTCTTGTTGGTTTGCGTCTTGTTGGTTTGTGTCTTGTTGGTTTGCTTCTTGTTGGTTTGCGTCTTGTTGGTTTACGTCTTGTTGGTTTGCGTCTTGTTGGTTTGCGTCTTGTTGGTTTGTGTCTTGTTGGTTTGCTTCTTGTTGGTTTACGTCTTGTTGGTTTACGTCTTGTTGGTTTGCGTCTTGTTGGTTTGCGTCTTGTTGGTTTGTGTCTTGTTGGTTTGCTTCTTGTTGGTTTACGTCTTGTTGGTTTGCGTCTTGTTGGTTTGCTTCTAACCTTGAGGAAAACTTCTAGGATTCTGTGTTGTCGTACTTTTACCTGCGTCAGTAAAGAGAACCTGTCAAGTTCATCATCGCTGTTTAATCCTCTGTTTGACCGTGACAGAGTTTTGTCTCCGTCTTAGAAACTCATCTCAGAAGATGTCGGAAATAACCAGGTGGAGCGGGTTTAGTAAAAAAAACGTAGCAGACCTGTTGCATCATGGGAAGCGCAGGATCCTAGGGGGTGAAAGTCAGAGTAACTTGGCCTCTGTTGTTTCTGCTCATCCGTCTTTCACAAGTCCTCAAGTCTGTGGAACAAGAACAGTAATAAATCACCGGAGAACCTCGTTACGAAGCTTAATAAGATCACCATCTGCTGTCAGGCGATAATGAGGCGATAAAGTCATGTAGGTCTCAACAACGCACTTTGTCATCTTGATAAAATGACAAGTTTGAGTTTTTATCGCAGGAAAACAATGCTCGATATCTCCCGACGCATCTTAATCAAATGCTCATATCAGTTTCTCATCTCTGACGGATTCTAAATCTCCAAAGTCTAAATCCTCAGATAAGATTATTATCTGAGGACGAAACAATGGAGTCAGACGGCAGCAAGTGTTACCTCAGGATAACACGCTCATTAAGAAGTGAGCTCCAGATAACGGTGGTGTCTTGAGATATGAGATAATTGACTTTCATGTGCATAGAGGTCGATTTAATAACTTGTCCCAGATCAGTCCTGGGAGCACTGAAAGTTTCCCATTGCACAAAAGATAAGCGTAAATATGCGGATATGGACGCCGTTTGGAACCTGAGGCGATTGTGGTGTGGAGGTCCCGCCCCAACATGTCACTAACCTTTGTTTGGTCCATGTCCTGTCCACCAACATGGATGATGCTCTGTTCATGATCTGCACCTCATGTCGTCCATTTGTGTTTACAATGTTTGGTGTGTCCAGGCCAGTTTTGTCCAACATGGCGGACACGTTGATGTGTCTTAGCAACCGGTAGAAGACGCCATCAAGTCTGTTTTCTATTGTGTTTGTGTTGTGATTGTGATTCATTTGATATCCTGTAACCACAACAAGACAGAAAACAGATATATGCACACGCACGCGTCGGCGTTCTCACACAAGGACAAATACATGCACGACCTTGTTTCTCCTCCTCCTCCTCCCTCTTCTTCTTCCTCCTCCACTCCTCCGATCATCTCTCTATCGGTGTAATTACAGCTCATCCATCTCGTCTGCCAGAAACTCAAGGACAGCACTGCAGCGTACACGCACACACGCACACACACACACACACACACACACACACACACACACACACACACACACACTCGCGTCTGTGTCTCCTCGTTACTGAAAGATAATTTTTGTGAAATGCTGCTTTAATGACAAATCATATCTGGGTCATTCATAACTATCAGCAGCCTCTAACATTGTGTGTGTGTGTGTGTGTGTGTGTGTGTGTGTGTGTGTGTGTGTGCAGAGCAGTAATAAGGTGGAACCACTCAGGCTTGTGAATCTTCTTCGTCTTTGTAATGAACAAATTAATCTTTATTTTTTTGTCCTTCCCACTTTAACTCACCAGAAACAGAAGCTTCCACTTGTCTGGTTTCACTTTCATCTCTCGGGTCAATAAAAGACTGAGAGAGAGTTTAAAACATTTGCTCTGGTTTTAGACTCTACAGGTTTCGCAGCAAACACAAATTTAGAAACATATATTTTCTGAATCCACCAGATTCAGATCGTAATTTAGGGAAAGTTTTCTGTTCGCTCTCGGAGCCTTTCACATACTTAGGTTCAGAATAAACTGAAAAGTTTGAAGGTCCGAACCAAACAAGTTCGTTGAGTGTTCGTCATTTGTTGCAGCTTGAATTTAAGTGCGTCTTGGACCTTGGTGGAGGCTTGAACTCTGCTTTGTGACTTTCTTGGTTATTGTGAATTTTGAACTGAAAGACAAGTCGTCCCTCAGGGATATAAAAGTCTGTCCTTCCGTCTTTGAATTTCAGGATCAGCTCCAGTTTCCCTCAAAACGAAGACGAGGTTTCAAAGAAATGAGATATTGGTGAATTTCTTACTTAAGCTGCTTCATATTCTAATTCATCTTGGTGGTAAAGTCCTGCAGTGTTTAATATCCTCTGTATTATATCTAAGACTCATTTAACTTAACTTAATTCACGTGTTAGATTGTGTTAATCACAATCTAATCAGATTTATTCACAAGAACTGAATCATGACAATCTCACTTATTGTGATTGTTCTGAAAAACCTTGTTAGTTTCTTTGTTCCTCTGGTGACAGACAGCGGCTGAGGCCTCGTGTTTTCACGTTGTCCGTCCCATTCTGGTGAACACGACGTCTCAAGATTCAAATTTAGTACAAATATTAATTTGGACTCAAACACGAACTGAGCAGATGTTGGTTGAAGGTCACTGTGACCTCACGAAACATTAAGGTCGTGGTTTTGTGAACGCAGCATCTCGTTTCTCTAAATTTGGTGTGAATGTTAATTTGAACTGATTCGATTTTCATGGTCGTAGGTCAAAGGTCACAGTGATCTCACATGAATCTGGATTTAAAATGCTGACAGACTGAAGCTGCACTGGTTGGTGGAGAAACACAACGGATACAGGTTGATTTAAAAAATGAAAGAAGCAGTCGCTGTCAAAACAATCACCTCTAAAATCCCGTAATTCATCGTCTTCATCAGCGTCAGCGTTGAAGAGCGACAGAGGGACAGATAAGCCCGTCGGGTTTTCGTTTCTCTGCAGGGAACCGTGAAGAAGACATGAGCATCTATAAACAGGAGAGCGTGTCCCTGCTGCTAACATGTCTGATCATCACCAGGACTGAAGACACACTGTGGACGGACACGTTTCAGATGAAGTGTGAGATCGTTTTGCTTGAATAACAATTTCTGAAGGTGCGGGATGTGTTTCTATTTGCAGAGAGAGAGAGAGAGAATGGAGCGAGCGCTGCATGAAAGAGACCCAGGGAGCAGCATATGCATATTTTCATATTTACAAACAGTCGCTGGAACCGCGCTGCGTCTCTGTTACAGCATCGCTCTCATATTAAAATCCTTGTTTCAGCCCGAAGGCGGAGGAGACGCTGCTGTCTGTTTGCAGAGAAGCTTCTTCTGACAGAAACATTAATCCTCCCATCCCGTCCTCCTCCTCCTCCTCCTCCAAACCTTTGAAAGAAACTGCTTTATGTGACAGAGGGAGAGGAGAAAAAGACTCATCCCTCCATCCTCTTCACCTTCGTTAAAGCAGCTTCATCTGACGTGAGACATTCATCCTCCCCGTCCTCCTCGAACAGAGAGAAAAGAGCGTGATGGACGGAGGGCAGGAATTCATTCTCTGTGTTTTACATCCAGAGATTAACTTTAATCTGGAAATCACGGCCCATCACCATAACGCCTGCTGCCTCAGCGGTCCTCCGTGTCTTGTTGCTGACGCGTTCGCACTTGGTTGCTGTGGCGATGTGGGGCGTGTCCCAGGTCGGTGGACGGGACTGCAAACCTCTGCCACGCCCTCATGAATTCAATCAATCTGCAACAGATCACACACGATCACAGATATGAGTCCTGCAGACAATTCTTTAACGTGACGTCTCAAGAAAGTCCAAACATCATCGGGTTGTGAAACGTCCCTCGTGATGTTTTAGACTCCGAGCGTCGCCCTCGGAGGGGAGAGAGATCTGGAGGACTCGTTTGCTCTGACCAGAGCGGTTCCAGAAGGTGAAGCTGTCTGTCGGGACGCTCTCCACAGCCGAGGAGCTGAAGGTCTTCAGGATGGAGGAGGAGACCTTGAATTTGTGTCTCGGGAGGTAGAGTCAGAGGAGGAGCCTTGAGGTGAACCAGTGCTGAGGGTGGCCCGAGGCTGGACGACGTGGAGCGAGGCTGGTGTGGGTCAGTGATGACGTCCCTTTGTCCAGGTCTTTCTTTCTTTATCCATTTGACTTCAATAGGAGATTATTACATTAACAGTGGACCAACGTGTCCTTTACGTCCACACTGTCCACACAGTGTTTACGATAATAAACTGTAATTGAAGATAGAACAAAACAGTGGAAGCGCAACATAAAGGTCTGAGGATTTCCGTGGGTCTGGTGTAATTCCTGGTTCCATTGTCAACTCTAATTCCCCTTTTTCCTTCCATCAATCGTCTTCTCTGTTTCTCCAGCTCCTTCACAAGCGGCTCTTTGTCTTTGTGATGTATCGTCTTTCTAATGCGTCTCTGTGAGAATCTCTGCTCCCGTAATGAGACGCTCTCCCTTCGGGGAGGATTACAGTCGCACGGGAAACAAACAAACACACAAAAGCGTGTCATGAACCATTTTCTCTCTCAGTGACCAACTGGAAATTACTGAGCCTTAAACTTCAGAGCTAAAGATGACGATGACAGTTTATAACAATATAAAGACTATAGAATAACAGCGTCCTCGTTTATCACAAGAACAATTAACGTGTTATTGGTTAAAAGTGAATAAAAGACACGTTAACATATTTACGTTCTATAATAAAGAGAAGAAAAACTGCCTCACAGGAAAATGTTTCCTCCCGGATCCAGTGAGAAAAGTTCTGGATTTAGTGTCGGTGTTAAAGAGTCGACCATTAAACTCCTGCAACGACATAAAATGTCACATTAACATCCCATAATGATAATATGATAATGACTGAGGGTCAGATGACAAAGGTCACTTCAACACTGGAGTTTTATGCGACAGCCGTAACTTTAACTGAAGTTTAACAACATGGACGGACAGGGGGACGTGTTCCAGAGGCTCATGGGAGATGTAGTTCAACGCAAAGAAAACGATGTGGTTTCATTATTGTAGTAAAAGATTATGGGATGTCGCTGCCTGGTGCAGCAGCAGATCCACGTGTCGAGAACGACTGATGAAAGAAAACCTGCATCAAAGAACTTATTCAATATTCATCACAGGTTTTTTTAAAGGAGCTTAGTAAACAAACAAATTACAACAAGTGTTTCATTGTGTTTCAAACGTCGAAGCGTTAACGAAGACGACGACACGAGGGAGCTGATGAGCCGAGCTCGTGAGCTGCTGGTTGGTTGGAGCCGGAGGGTCTGAAACGAGGAGTTTGAGTCCGACTGAATGAATCTGGTTCGACAAATGGTTTTTAAAAATCTTGTAAAAGTTAAAGTTGCTGCCGTCTGGTGACTGAACGTAACCTTCGACTCGTCGGAGCAGCAACGTGACTAATGAGAAGAAGACAAAATCACAACATCTGCCAAGAAGAGTCAGTTTCCTCTCGACTCGGCTTCTCGCTCTCATCAAATGTTGGATAGTTTTTACCTCCTCGGGCTGTGAAACATTACTCACAATGAACAACGTGATGAAAAAGTGAGAGTGACGTCGTCGGAACGCCCACGGCTGCTGTCCCACTTCAGAGCATCGACAGGCAGCAACGTGACGACGCCCACGAGCTAAAGAAGTGAAAACTACCGTTTACACATCAGAGAGAATCTTTCAAATAGTGATGAAGATACAAAACAAGTCTTCAGCACCAACATGGGGAATCAAACACAGACGAGAAGAGAAGCAGATGAAAACTGTGGAACATGTCAGACTTTCTTAAAAGCTTTGGTTTAAAGAAAGATGTTGTCTGATCTGAATGAAGATGACAGTTGATCATAAGACTCATTTATGTTCCAACGTTGATAGACGGAGTCTTCTGTTCACGTTGTCTGGCTTCGTGCTCGTCTTCGGAAAGTTTGCGGAAACCGACGAAACAGACAGACCTGCGCAGTACCACAGGAAGTCTAGGGGGCAGTGTTGAGATGATCGTGAGGGATGTGGAGGAAAAACTTTACGAGTCGGACCAAAGCTGTTTGTAACGTCAGAGGAACATTATCACGACCCCCTCCAGCGTCGCCATGTTTGTTGAAACTCTCGACTCTGCGCTGCCCTCTAGTGGATTTACATCTTAACAACAACAACAGAGAGGACGGAGGGAAAAATGTGGACGTTGACGTCAAAGCTTATTTTCCAGCATAAATGATGCTATGTTTGATTTTTCACCAATTACCAATAATTCCATATTCTTAAATCAATCACATAAGGATTCTGTCGTTCATGGTTGTCGTATGTACAGTATATGTGTTACTGTTGACACAGGACGCTGCATCACCAGAAGCCGTCCCGTGTCGCCCCCCCCCCCCCCCCCCCCCCCCCCCCCCCCCCCGGTCGTCTCCGGTCCTTCTGCAGTCAACAATCATCTCTTCTGTCTTGTTGACATTGACAGAGAGACTGTTATCCTTGCTCCGGCTCCCGGAGCCCGTCTCACTTCATCAGGGCGGCGGCGTCAGCAGAAGTGATGATATGATTGGACAGATGTGTGGCGCCGCAGTCACGGGTCACCAGTGTTTGTTGTGGTGGGGGGGGGGGGGCAGCGGCGACCGTCTGAGGCCCCTCGGAGCCGAGGGCTCACATACAGTACGCCTCGAGTGTGTGTCGCTGGGAGTTGCCGTGCTCTCCGGGCGCTCTTATCAGTTGCTAAACCATCCATCAAATTACCGTGGCAACCGAGCGTCCATCACCCCATCCATCATCCAAGGGCGACAGACGGAGCGACAGAACGCGGCGAGAGATGTCACGGACGAGTGAAGAGATAACAAGGAGAGAGCGGAGGAAAGAGAAGAGAAAACGTTGTGGGTTTTTCTGCCCTGTTTTGTGTTCGTGTCCTGATTCCACAAACTCTGAATAACGATTGAATAGAAAATGTCACCGTGGCTTCGTCTCGTTCTTCTCTGATCGACTGCTGATGAGGAAAAACTGAAGTTTCAGGTTTTCAGGTTCTTTCCGTCCCAGAATCAAAGTGTCTGGAAACACAGACCATGTTGAGCTGAGTGAACAGATCAAATAACTCCAGAGGGGTTTAATTCATTAAAGTTAAACTTAGACAGAATCAAACACACATTTTATTTAATCACTTGATTGAACGTGATCGAACCTGATGTAAAGTTTTAACGTGTCGTTGAAAAAGATAAAAGTCCGTTTTAGGCCCATTTCCTACTTTATCTTATTTGATTATTTTCGCACTTATAATACAGAAGACAGAAAACAGAATGAATAAATGAGACAGGGATCAAATCCACAGGCGATTGGTGAAAAATTAAAATATGAATTACAAAGAAAAGAAAATGGAATCATCATCAAACGAGTCCTGAGACGTGTCATCACTAAAGAGCGGCAGCCTGTTTGTAGTGTCGGTATCTAACAGCCTGTGAGTGATCGACGTCTCCGCAGCTGCTGGAAGTGGTGACGCTGTCTGGCTCCAGATTTCAGTCCTGGTAATTGTCGTCCTCGTCCACAACACAACACAACACAACACAACACAACACACAGCTCGCAGAGTGGGAACATTTATTTCCTTTAATTGCCGAGATTGGACAGGCCTTTATCTGACAGACTATATTTAGGGGCCGTCCTCCGCGGCGCCGCTTGTCGGGCTCTGTGTGTTTCATGGTATTTCTGTGCGACGTCTTGTTTCTGATCTGCTCCACTTCGCTGTGATACTTCGCTGCCGCTGTTTGCTGTTAATCTGCTTCACATTAAAAGCTTTGCTGCAGTTCAGGGGGAATAATCCCTTCACCTCCTTCAGAAGGATTTTACTGTGAAACATGTGAAGAAAGTGTTTTTTTATTTTTTATTTTTATTTAACAGCAGTTAAATTCTTGATGGGAAAGTAGAATCCACCGGATTAGACGATGAATAGAAATCTGTCAGAAATAGAAAGTGCGCAGTGCGGAGCATTAACGTGACTGTTGTTGTACTGATTGAAAATTATGAGGAGGAATTAAACACGTGAGCTACGCAGATGATTCAATTTCAAGTCCGCTGGCCGTGGAACTCCAGGGACGACGGTGAGGTCGGACAACCTTTAAATGAATCGACACCAGGTCTGATATTCAGACGTTCATGGTTCTCAGAGGATGAGCCCGAAGCTTCCGTCCGGACACGATGCACTAAAGTTTTCCCTGAAACGTTCTGCAGACATTTTGTGGAACTCCTCCTGACAGAACTCCAGTAAATCCCTGGATAATGTCCCAGTGAGTCCATGTGAGACTGTTGATGAGGTTTGTAACACGAGACGAGATCTCAGGATGAAGAACAGGATCCACACACGTAGAAGACGAGGACATTGTTTTTATTCTGGTTGTTGTGACTGAGGAGAAATGATGCAGTATCCTTGTGTCTGGACTTCATGTGCTTCAGATTCCACTTTAAAGTTTCCCTTCCAGTCGATGTGTTCGATCCACGCAGTCATGAAACACACATGTCGTGTTTAAACTCAGGACCCTCCTCTTGTCCTCGACAGAGACAAACATCTCAGTCCTGTGACGGACGCTGAATGTGTGTGTGTGTGTGTGTGTGCGTGCTGATACTTTGAAGTGAGAACACACACGTGCACACACTGAAGAATCGTACGTGTCGTGGTTCTCCTCACCGGGGAGAACATGACCGGAGGCGATTGAGGAATCCTCAGGAGATGACACTCAATTCAGAAGCTGGCTGCCAGTCCACTCGGAGACGCCACGATTTCAATAAAGCCTCTGCTCTCCGACAGATACTCACTCTGCCGGCTGTCGCGCTCCGAGATGAGCTCTGGTGCAGGAGGAGAAAGAGGAGAAAGAGGAGAATAAGAGGAGAGGGGCTTTAAAAAGTTTGAATTTATATTGAAAAATCAGTCGTGCTGTGGGAACTGAGGAGTGAAGAAGAGGAGGGAGTGAAAACGAAGAGGAGGAGATTGTGATGCATTAGCATGTTGGTTTGTTGTGATGTTTATTCTTTAGTGTTTATAGAGTTTAGCAGAAACAGTGTTTGTGGCACAGAATCTGTTTCCAGTTCTTTCTCGTCCTGGAACAGAGACTGATTTCTTATATGATTTAGATTTAGATCCAGATTTATGAAAAATAATGAATCTCAAGGTTGAGGAGACATTTCTCCAGTGTGATTGAAATGGGATGGATTCTCTTCTGGCCTCCACGTTTTGTGCAAATCGTTTCAGTAGTTTTTGCGTAAATCTGCTGACAAACAAACAAACACACAAACAAACACACACACAGGTGAAAACACAACTTCCTTGGCAGGAGAACAGATCTGTAATCCATGAAAGAATCCAAACAGAGATCATCCACAGGAAAATAATCCAGAGAACTGTCTCCTCATCCTTCAGGAGCTGCACTCTACAGATAACGAGAATAAATATCAACACGAGTCTGGTGACAAACGTCTTCATTCAGATTATCACAACAATAAAAAATCCGACAGCCGACAAGTCGCTTCACTCAGAAACAAGAATCTCAACCTCGTGGTGGCGCTAGAGGAAACAACAGTCAGTCCATTAAAGGCAACACGCCACTAATACAAAGCTGTAAAAGTTTAGTCGGCTGAAGAGACTTTGAAAATAAATTACTGAGTCAGCCGACCTGATTTCCTCTGGCTGATCCTTCCGGAGCCTCGGGGCCTCGACTACAAACGCTCTGTCCCCTTTAGTTCTCAAACAGGTTTCTGGGACAGATAACAGACCTGTGCCCGAGGACCTGGAGGTGCGAGTCGCTGCGCAGGGAACCAAAAGGTCAGATATATTTAAGATGGGGAGACGCCTTGAAGTAGGGCACCGAGACAGTAATCAATAAAAACTTAAAATCTGAAAACACAAACACCTCCTGCTTCTAGAAGTCTGAATGTTTTGTACGGTCTGGAGTCTCTCTATAGATTTTTGGTTCAGGCGGCTGCAGACGTGATGAAGGTGCAGGAGGATGTCTGCGCCTTTAAAAGTTCAACTTTTAGGTTATTTAAGGTTAAAATGTGAAAAGATCGATGTTAAGATTTTATCACGTTATCTTCGGGCGAGGAGGTTTTGTTGTTCTGATCACACAGAAACCACAGGACACGTTTCTTTTAAACTTGGTGGAGGGACGTGTTGAAGGTCGGGAAAGAACTACACAACAATTTCATCACTTTTTCTCCACATTGGACTTTTGTGATCTCCAGAGAATAACTCATTGATCTTGATGAAGATGATGAGCACGACCTGCAGTTTGTTGGTTTGTCAGCAGGTTTACACCGAAGCTAACGAACAGATTTCCACAACAAAATGAACGAAGGATGAAACGTGGAAACAACTCATTCCATGTTGGTGTGGATCCAGATTCCGCACTTAGGGAGAAGTGTAAGTGAGTAATTTGGTGCAGCTTGATTGAATTTAAGGGACGTTTGGGCCTTGATGAAGGTTTGAGCTCGACTGAGCGAGTTGCTTGTTATCTTCGTGTAATTGTGTAAAGGAGATGAAACGTGAGCGGAGCAGAGCGACCGCATCTCAATCTGAAGCTGTAAATCTAACGAGTTCGGAATCTAGAAACAATCTGGATGTGAAACACGTCTTAAGGTGTAAATGGAGCCTGACAAACCCCGTCATGACTTCCTGTGGAATCATCTCACTCCAGCCGTGATGTGGAGTCGCTGCGCGGCTCTGTTTACTTTTATTTCCTCCTCCTTCTCCTGCTTGTGCAGTTTAGCAGCAGCTTTTATACGACGCAGAGCAAAGCAGAGGCTGATTTACTGCGTGTTGTGTCCGCACAGACAGAATCCAATGTGTTTTTACAGCCGCGTGAAAACAGACTTTATTAGAGAGGAAGTAAAGCTGAGAGAGATCGCAGTGACATTACCAGGACACTGATGTTCACCTGAGTGTGTGTGTGTGTCCTCTGGCTTTATGTGAGTGTGTGTGTGTGTGTGTGTGTGTGTGTGGGCGTATTGTTTTTGAGAAGATCAAGATATTGATCTCACGTTAGAGAGAATTCAATAAAACTGAAGAGCTCATCCAGGATTTGAGCCGAGGAACCTCCCACAACCCCGACTGTAGACTAGATGAAAATGTCCCCGCGGGTAATAAGCTCAGGACACGGATCACGCCGGACGTGTAACGAGCGAGGACGTGTGTCGACCGACTGTCTGCAGAGCTCTTTGATTTCCAAACTTCGATTTGTCTTCACAGAGACTCTCTGTTGTGTTGTGTGTGTAGATTAGAGGAGTTTCCTCCAGACGCTGTGTCACCTTCACCAGACGCCGTTTGAGCCTCGCCTCGCTGAGGTTCGTCTTCTTTAAAACTCTAAAGATTCTCTCGGACACCAGAGGCCCGACGCTGGTTACCACGGTGACCCTGCTTTTGACCAGCACACAATGAGAGTCCCTCAGCCGACAGTGAGCTGGTTTCTTATTTAAACTCACAGGGGGCTGACTCTTTGACCGGTGACATCACCGACTCCTGTCGCCATGGTTACGCCCGCCTGTCATCCGACAGCGTGTTTGTGTGCAATTAGTTCCGTAGATCAAAGCGATTAACTGACCCATCAATCAAGGCAACATGTGAGTGTGTGTGTGTGTGTCCACATGATATCATAAACTCTCACTCTACACGACTGTGATGAAAATATTCAAACAGAACTTTCACCTTCTTTTGAGTTTCTTTCTTCTTCTTCTTCTTCTCGGACTCTTTGTAAGAGTCGATTGTTTTTCCGCTCACGGCTTCACCTCCATTTTTCTTTGTGTAGATTTGAACCAAAAACTCGACCCGACTCTTTTATTCCTCCGCAGAGCTGAACATGATCCGGGCCTGATTCACTTATCCTCCGTGGACTCGACCTGCGGAGCTCCGGCCTGATTGTCTTTGACTCTGTGAACAAAAAAAAAAAATAAATCCCTCAAATTTAATTCCTGTTTCTCTGCGGATCTGAATTTAAAGCTGATTGTGTTACGTCCTGTGTGGAGTTTAATTTACACTCTGTGTTATTGTGTTTGTCTCCTTGTAGGTTTGAGTGTAAACTCAATTTCCTTCTCATTATACATTTAAAACTATGGTTTGATTCCATTTGGTTTTCTCGTGCGCTGAGTTTACACTAATTCCTTCCTTCCCTCTTTGTGCTCAGATTAATCTCTGCTCAAATCAGCATATGTCATTTCTCTGTCTTCAGATCCGTCTGTACGCCCGGCCGGACGCCATCTCTAGCGGCGCAGGGGACTACGCGCTCCACATCACCAAGAGGCTTCTGGGATTTTACCAGGACTACTTCAAAGTCCAGTACTCGCTGCCCAAGCTCGGTAAGGCTGCTGACGTCATCCTCCTGCTCTGACGCTTTCAGTCGAGTTGTTGTTGTGGAGTGAAAGTTTTTCAGCTGCGTCCTCGCTCGTCCTGTGTAGTCAAAGGAAGAGAGAAAGCTCTGATGTTTGATTTCCTGTCATCATCGGTTAAGTTAAAGCCGCACCGCTCTCTATCCCCCTGCTGATCCACATTAGGAAGAGAAAACAACTTCCCCTTCCTGCGTCGTTTCAGGGACGCCAGCCAACTCTTTGTCCTTCGTACAATCACGCTTGGGTTCATCAATTCGTACTGATCTCAGGCAGAGAAAACACTGTGTCCTCCTCCTCCGCCTGCCTGTCAGGGGGACGTACAGTGTGATTAGGTCTGGGAATTGAACCTCAGACATTAAACACCGGTGCTTCAGAGGGGTTTTATGTGATCACACTCAGCAGAGTGAGGTATCAGAGGCAAGCACATGTTCTGAAACTGAAAACCTCCACATGGCTTTATCCTGCTCATTTTTATATTCATTAAGTGGCTGAAGAAAAAACTCTGCTTTTCTTCACTGGCTAATTGAAGTGGCTCCGGCTCCCACCGCGACCCTCGAATAATCAGTGAAGCTAATGGACGGATAAACGGACAGATAATTGAAATAGCTCTTTAAATTTTGTTTTAGTTTTCTGAGCCTGTTAAACTAACTTGTGTCAAAACGTTGACTGAAGTTACAACAAACACGAGTTTAGTTAAAGCGGTGAAGATGAAAAGAGTCGTCTCAGCTGAAGCGCGGGCGGAGCGGAGTTGAAGCGTCGATCGACGAGATGATGGTCCAGGTTTCTGATTTATTTTTACGCTGTTCCACCAACAACATTTTGTTTTACACATAAACTGGAAGCAGCAGCAAGAACTGAAACCGAAGCACTGAAAGAAGTAGAAGTTTTGCAGCTTTGGAGCCAGGAGCTGTGTCCCCGTCTTTCTTTGGACGGACGTTTTCTGTGGTTGTCGTACACTAACTCGCACCAAGTAAAACTAATGATACCCCCAGTTTGTACTTGTAACACAGTGAGACAGTGGACCTGAGACGTGTCTCCTCTGTCTCCGAGCAGAGACGCCGACAGTCTGACTGGAGCAGAGGCCGTGACTCTTCCGGTCGCTGCTCCCTCGCTTCTCCTTTGCATTTTTAAAGTCATTCTGCGTGGCAGCGCTGTGGCAGAGTTTGAGTGTGTAGTTACCCGTTAATGTCTTTTCTGGGCCAGTGAGTTCCAAAGCAAAACCAATCCCCAAATGTCAGAGCGATCGTTAGTCTCCTGAGTTCTTGAAAACATTTGCAGAAAAGTTCCTGCGGCCAAACGGCGCCGTCAGTTGTGATCCTGGCAGTTTCCTCCTTTTGGGACAGTCGGTGGATCCGACCTCGTTCCCCTCAGACTTCACGGTTTTATTCTAAACTACAACAAAGGGACTCGTGAGTGTTTGTGGAGGTTTGATGGTTTTTCTCTCCGGTCGACAGATTTTCCTCCACAGTGTTTACGCTCCTTCTCTCCTGTTCAAATTAATGAATCGTGTCAGATCAATTGAATTTCATCGTCCTTTCCTGCTTCTTCTTCGTCTGTCTTCATAATTGTTTGTGTTTTACACTTCCGTCCTGCCACGATCAATTAGCCTCGTCTCCACGGTGCATTTCCTCCTTCCTCTCCACGTACAAACACGCTAATATGATCACTGTGGCTCCGCATTGTACATGTCGGGCACCTCCTTCCTGTCCACTCTCATCTGTCACATTAGAAATTCACTTTCAGTCAGAGCTTGCTGTTTGTTTCCATCCGCTCAGATGAGCTTTGACATTTACCTCACCTTCCTGACCTTTACACCGATATATTAGCTGCTTTAACGCGTCGCTGGGTTGAAAGTGAGCGCACGTCCTGGGTTCAGACCCGGTCGCTCAGAGACGCAGGTGAAAACCTTCCACCTCCGAGATGCGAGGAGCTCAGAGTCTGAGTTGTTATTGTAACAGTGAAGTGTCAGCATCTCCCACAGAGCTGAGGGTTTTGGGATCCTTTAACCTGACGGGACAGATGGTTTGTTACATGAGACCATCTGGGAACTCTTCGTTGGAAACTGTTTGGTAAAGGGCAGGTTTTAAAAAGTACTTGGAAGGTAATTGGATGAACCATCTGTCTGTCAAGGCTGCAGCAGCCACACGGCAGAGGAAACTGTCAAGAAATTCCTTCAGTGCCGCTCGTTGCTCTTCTGTTAGTGATGGAATACTTTCCTCTGTAGCAGCAGCTACACTCGTGTCTTAAGAAGACTTCATGTTTGTTAATAACCGGTCACTTCTGGCCGTCATCGCACCGAAGACACAACTGTAGCTGCCAGTAGTTTCTCCTTTTTGGTCCGAACAGAAACGTTCACAACAGCTTGTGCGACCGATGCTCACATTTTATTGCTGATCTTTTAAATATAACAGGTGAAAGGTGAAAACTTTAATACTCACATGTTTATTTCCCTTTTTTCAAACCAAGAGTCTGAATCGTTTCTTTTGTCTGCGATAGATCTGCAAACGTAACCACGCTGTCACAAGTGTGTGAACGTGTGTGTGAACGTGTGTGAACGTGTGTGAACGTGTGTGTGAACGTGTGTGTGAACGTGTGTGTGAACGTGTGTGAATGTGTGTGTGAACGTGTGTGTGAACGTGTGTGAATGGTTTTATTGCCAAACTGTACCGTGCAGCACGTCGTCCCTGCGACGCTGTTGCTGGATAAAATCTACATAATGTTGTGTATGATCTCATTAAATATTCCGACAGTGTGAAAATCTTGTTCAGTGAAGCTGAAAGGTTTTAATACAACAGCACTGGTGTAAAAAAAACACAATGATCACGCTGCAGTAAAACACAAAACAACGTTCAGCCACATTTCAATGTATGAACGCAGCAGGTAGAAATGGCTGCAGTTATAAATGAAAGATTAACCACAGGTATAAAACAGCGAGACGTCGTGTGTGAGGCAACATGTGCTGGAAAATATCTCACAACAAAACAGTCGATTAGAGGCGTGGGATTCAGGCGGCTGCACGTTTAAAGCTCTTATTGTGGAGAACAATATGATTATTATAGTCTTCCTCACGTGAGCGCACGAGAACAAAGAAACTGTAGATCCGCACATTACGCTGATGAAAAGCTCCGCAGGGAAACTTCAAGTGGTAGAAGTTCTGGTTTCACTGTTCAGGAGGATCCGAGCTGCCGTTACTCAGCCGTGCCCTTCAGTGAACCTGCCTCACCTGCTGGACTCGCACCAGACCGAGGATGGATGACGCACCAGAATCCAGCCGAGCGTTCTGGACCGGCTCCAGGTGCCGTCGCCCGCCGCTCGGCCGCGTGCCGCTGACTGGAGGTGATTCTCAATCCAAATCAACCCATGACCACTTTCCTCAAACTGAGCCAAGCGTGGGGACAACACACGAGTCGGAGCCAGTTAATAACCTGGTCCTGCGATATGCCAACATTTGTTGTTTCCCACCGAGATTCGTGTTTCCACCGTTTTTCATCTGCGACCGTATCTCTGGGAGAGAGAGCTGCACTTTCACCACATCTCTCTCTTTTCATAAAATCATGACACGAATCAATGCACAAAAGAATTCACTTTGAGATTCAAATAATATTCGTAATATTTTCTAATAAAGGCTCCAACAATAACTCCTGTGATGGAAAATAAAAGAGCAAAATCAATTCCCCCATGAAAGTGTTTTTTATAAAAGAAGAGATAATTCTCACTCAGACAAACGTTTCCCCTCGAGCAGGTTGTTTTAAATCCTCACGACCTCGTCAGTGAAGACTCCGATCAATGAAATCAAGAGCTTCAAAATAAAAGTCAGTGTGCGAAGACGAGAGCAGGTGTTTTCACGGAGGACAAACATGTTTTTAATGCATTTATTAATTTATATCTATAATTAGTTATTTATATATTTATTCAGTTATTGATGCATTTATTCATTCACTTAATTATACATTTCTACTTTATTTCTTTTCCCATAAATTATTTCTGGATTTCTACATTTATTAACTTCAGAAAGTGTGTGTGTGTGTGTGTGTGTGTGTGTGTGTGTGTCTTCCATTATAAATCTGCGTTGTGTGCCCGCTGCGTTTATCTGCATCCATCTTCACAACCGTGGATTCTCTGTGAGTGTGTATGAATTCATACTGATGTTGACATCAGTCTTTCCCACAGCGTGTCTCTTACCCCCCCACCACCGCCCGTGCATGTGTGTGTGTGTGTGTGTGTGTGTGTGTGTGTGTGGTCCCAGGGCCTCAGGGCTCCATCTGTTGTCATGCAGGGCATCGACTCCCCTGAGAGAGCGAGACACAAATGATGAGCTCAGATACAAAGTTAGAGGGACGGAGGGAAAACTGCTTTTTACAGACGAATGAAAAAACAGATTGTAGCGATAAAGAATAAGAGTCGGAGTCATCGACGGTTTTCACCTGCAAGAGACGAGCCCGTGGACGAGACGAGCCTGCGGACGTCCATCTGCGTGTCCCGCTCTTCTAGTCTCCGCCTCCGTCGTCCACAGCCACGTTATCATTTGCTGTGGATATTCCCGCTCCCCAGATCATGAACCTTAACGACACCTGGCGTCATCAGCCTGAGTTCCTGTGTTGTAACTCGTTAACTCGCAGCGACAGTTTGAAGCTGAGATCCTGGTTTTTCCCACAAGAATCTTTTCACGGGAAATAAACCAGCTGGAATGTTTGACTCTCGCATGTGTCGCCTGCGTGTGTTGGCGTGTCGACTGACGACCGCGATAGGTGCTAAAACACAAACGCCCTCTTCACACGTAATGAACGCCGGCGTGTAGCTGCTCACATGTAACAGCTGCCGTCTGCCTCCGTTGAACTCAGCAGCTGGGTTTGGATTCATTTTCACATTTATATCATGAATGTGCAGAAGTGAATGAAAGTAGATTCATCGACCTGTGGTTGTTCACCTCCACCGACGAACACTGTGACCTTTGACCTTTCCCCTGTAATCTACTCATTTCACCCGTAAAACCGAGACTGAGAGAAAAGCAGCAGGTTTGAAGAAACTCAAACACAAAATGATATTTGCAGAGATTCTATTTTCACAACATTCTGCACGGCTACAAACCCCGAGTCTTAATTAGATTTTAACCTTTTCAAGGTTGTTTCCCCAGTTTAAGAACTTGGTACGATATTTATCACGTAGATTACTTTCCTCCGATGTTCGCTCCGAGCCTCAGTGCCTTCGTTCTTTATTGGACGCTTGAAGTCCAACTTTGTTCTTTTCTCACTTTACTCGGCACAGTGAAAAATGTCTTTCTGCGGCGCAGGCCATTTAGAAGAGTCGGCCTTCAGCTGTGCCGATTTCTCAATGTATCTGAAATCTTTAGATCTAAAAACCTAGTTTCCACTTTACGTTGTTGTGTTTCCAGCTTTTCTCGGTCATAGTGTAACTCCCGCTCTGCTCGTCCTCGGAGGAGAAACCGATATAACGGAGAAAATATATTTTCCTGTTTGTCATAAACGAACAGGCGTTCTCCAGGAGCTCAGAATAAAAAAGTGTGTTGGGGAAGAGCAGCTGATTGAAGTGAATAAATCAGGTCTCAGAGCGGATCAGCTGATTCTGAATCTAAAACCTGCAGCTGAGGAGTCGACGGATCCAATCGAGCAGTTCCTCCTTCGCTCTTTCTTCTTCCTCGTAAATGAAACCCAGAGACGCTCGAGCTCCTTCTCCCTCCGCAGCTCCGGCCTGGGAGTTGTGTTCAGAGATAAGCGGAGAGGTACTGACGATGACGGGGCCTCTCCGGGCTTCCGTACGATTCATCTGACTGTTCCAGTGGAGCAGAAATCTTGCAGCAGCCGAGCGAGCGCTGGGCTCAGGTGATCGACTGTCAGGAGAGTTACAGCGAATATCTGAGCGTGTCTGAACGTGTGTGTGTGTGTGTGTGTGTGTGTGTGTGTGTGAACACGCCAAGTGGACTAATGTGTTCTGTTGAGTTCTGGCTCCATCTGGGATCCACAGAGAGACGCACAGACAGCAGCGCCTGAGGTCCAACACACACACACACACACACACACACACACACACCCTCACCACTTGTGCATCTTTTAATCTTTTCTTTTCGTCTTTTCTTTTTTTTCCTCTTTGTCTCTCGCCCTCGCTGTCATGCCGTCGCCTCAGGGTGACACACAACAACAGATGGACACACACACACACACACACACACACACACACACACACACAGAGCTGCAGGCCAGTCAGCTGTCTGACTGCTGCCGCCTCAGTAAATCTGAGCAATGAAGTCGTGCGTCCGACTCATTCGCAGCCGTATGAGAGAATTTAACGTTAATATTCATTTGGAGCGAAGAGGACGATGGTTTCAGACTCAGAGTTCCCTCTCACAACAGGAAGCGGCAGCTGTGATACGAGAAACCGAAGCTCTGTTTGATTCGAGCGGAGATCCCAAAGTGTCCCAGGATATCAAATACATCAGACTCAATTTAAGAAACGCTGTGTGGAAAATGAAGCTGCAGACAAACAGGGTTTCCACTTAATGGAACACGCGGTCTGCACTAAATGCCACGGCATTTTAGGTTTGAATATTTCATTTAGTGTAAGAATCAAATTTGTTTGTGGAAAAGGTTGATGCACGAAACGCAGGTGGAAACAGGGGAAATACCAGCTCGTAATTTAAAAAGGAAAATCAGGACGATGTGACGGTAAATAGACTTTAAACAGAGCTTACTTCATCTTAACGAGAAGTTAAATCGCTTCACGCTGCGAGTTACATTCACACGTTCTCACACAATCAACGCACTGAAGAGAAAAGAAATCCAGAGATTCCCAGGATTAAGTCGTAATATGACAAGAAAGAAAAGATGAGAGTGAAAAGACAGAATTTCAGTGACTAATGAATTGAGAAGTTATTGTCAGTAATGGTAGAATATGTGAGGAGACATATTGTATATCAAGTAGAAAACAAATCCTGGATCTGCACCAAAATTCACTGAGATCTTTTTGGACCTTTTTCACATCTTCCCACCAAGTTTCATGTTTTTCTGTTCGGTAGATTTTACGTAATTCAAGAAAACACTTAAGATAAAAATAACAACGTTGACCCGAGAGGACCATTTTTATTTTAGAGGTAAAACAGCTAAAGCTGCTCTGGTCACAGTTCTGGTTCTACAGGCGAGCACTAGAAATACAACCACCTCTGGAGTTAAAGGACCATTATGTACTTGTAAACAAAATGGAGTCGACTCTGCTCTGGAGCCACCAGCTTGTTATCTGCAGGGTTCTGAGTGGATCTGTGGACGTCCATGTGCAGCAGAGATAATTGTGTCCTTGACTCTAACATCACTGATTTGCAGGTTCTGCTCGTATCAGCAGGAGAAAACCTCCATGAAACACATAAATCCTTTATTCCACCATCACTGATCATCACATTTTCATCACCAGCGTTTCTTCACTGGAAATAAGTGGAATTATCTGAACCCATTAGCTGAATTTGTTGTCTTTTAAGAAAATAATATTAATCAGAGTAGAAACGTGTCTTGTTAGTCGGTTAATGGGTTTTGTACAAATGAGTTTCCTATCTGATCACACTGCTCTTAGTGCTTTACTGTCTGTTATTAAAGATGCTCCCAGTACGTCCACTCTGCTGCAGACTGAAAATGAATGAAGATTTTATCACATCTACTCCCAGAGTCTTTTAGCAGCAATTTCTTTCCGTGACCCCGTTGCAGAAAGGTAATTTGGAGGTTGGTCTGCGGTTCAGAGGACAGGATGGATGTCTCTTTATAACACAGTCTCTGTTTCAAAGCAGTTTGGGAAACAGCCAGAGGTGAGGAATTTATTTCCAGCAGTGAGCAAAGCAGAGCCAAAACCATCCGAGAGAGAAGAGTTTAAAGGGATTATTTCCAAAGAGCTGGAGGACAACAGTCACCGATGAGACCGAGTGTCTCAGATCCCAGGGAGATACTGAGGTGAATTGATTTCACAGAGGAGCACAGAACGCCTCTTCAGCTGAGGAGACGACGTCAGGTTCAGGGTTAATGAGCTCAGAGCTGCTCTGCAACCGAAACAAAGAACTGGAGTGGATTTCTTTGGGATGAGCCTGAATAGCTTTTCTCTGACGACCGGTGGGGGCTTGAGGACGAGGACGTTGTGTGTTGTGTTGTCGGTGTCCCGCCCACTGGGAGGTTTGCATGAAAAGATGGACCACGATTTGTGACCCATACTGCAACCAGCCACCAGGGGGCTTCTTTTGAATTGTTGTGGCTTCACTTGTAGAAGCTGTCACGGCGTCAAGTCTTTAGTTGCAATCTATGACGTAGGTCTATTGTCAGTCACTTTATCAGCAGCCTTTGACCTTATGAACAAAATGAACTATCACATTGTTGTTGTTATCACATTTCAAGACCCTTTCGAACTGACTGAACTCGTATATGTGGGTTTTTTAAACGTAGGTAAACAAGCTGTACAAAGGTTATAGTTCCTCCCCTGTTGTCAGTAGACTGCGAGCCGCAAGCTATGGTGCAGACTCGTGTGTTTGGGTGCTGGTGCAGTCGTCATAACAACAACAATTAGTTTCATGCAAACATAGACGACTTTCATGAACCAATAGTTAAACCACGATATATCTTCAAATTGGAATCTTAAAGCTAAATGTTGCTGAAACCAGGGTCCTAACATGATCCACATAAAAAATCTAACTATATCCAGTTTTGACCTGTACGTGGAGACGTCTCTTGATCAGCAAGTCAGCCGATCGATTCCGGGCCATCTGCGTAGCACGGGCAGAAGAGCACTGCATCATCCATCAACTCTCAGAAAGACGGATAAAAGAAAACCTTTGTGAGAGGAATATTGACGAGCTGAAGGTCTGTCAATACTTGTCAAAGGCCTGTTGAACTCAACAGAACCACGGCGGAGCAGCGTTCACTGAATCCAGCGTCGATTTGTGGTGGAGACTCAGTCCTGACCTGTTGACTGACGGCAGACTTCACGTTATCTTGGTTTGGAGTCCGTGAGGTGAAACTTCAGGAGGTTTTAAGGTTGAACATGAGCAATGTTCACAGATATTTGCATAGTTTGTGAGGTGCGGGTGTCTGAAACTGTCAGTGTACTGTTGTTGTATCTGCTGATACTTCTCCAGTATTCAGCCAATGACTGGAAATTATTATTCTGTTTGTTAGTTTGTCTTTTCAGCGCAAACCAAAAATCACCAAACCCCATGACTTCACCCAACAACGAACGAGGTTGTTTCTGGTTTGCTCACGCAAAAGCATAACCTCCGCACCGGAGGTAACAACAGTACAAACACTCACAGGAAATCGATGTGATCCACCATCTTCCTTCTTCCTTTAATTGTGCAAATCCCTCCGTTCATGACAAACCCTTGATTACAGTGGTTCTGGTTCAGTGGGAAGCTCAATAATCCTGAATTGAACCGGTTCAACGACCGGATCTTATTTGACGGAAAAGATGTATCAGTGTTAATTTAATTCAATTGTATTCTCGCAGCGTCGAATCACAACATGCATTAACTTTACAGAGAGAGGTCGAGAGCTCACACGGTTACAGACTGAAACACAACAGTTCCCACAGCGAGCGAGTGCTTAGAGACAGACAAGAGAAAAGACATCCTGTCACTTCAATATGAGAACAAAACCCATTATGCAACACACACACACACACACACACACACACACACACACAGTGTATCTTTAAAAGCACCAATTAGAGACATTTAATCAGTGCACTGTCTGGACGAGTTACACGAGTTAAAGTGACTCAGCCTCTGCTTGTTAACGAACCACCGGGAGCTGCAGCCTCAGTTTGGTTCTATTATTGATCGATGTAAATGCATTGAATTGAATTATAAAAGGCTGCAGCTGTTTGAACACTCGAAATGATTTAAAACATGAAAACAAGGGATCAGAGGAGAACTCAGAAGTTAATGTGATTGGTTTTATTTTACTTTGAAGGCACCAGTTTGTCCCTGTTTCCAGTTATCATGCTAAGCTAAGCTAAGATGCTTCTAATTAGACTCAATTAGGAAACTACCAATGACATAATGAGCTCTGCCTACTGTGGGTGGTAAAAACATTATGGATGTTTTGAGTGGAGAGTCTCCATCGCTGCCAACGATTGTGTTCTTCTGCGTCCGCTGCCAATTTCACAAGTTAGAAAATGGCTTCATGGTCCCTGTGATGTAAATCTCGTGATCAGGAGGAATAACGGAGAGCTTTATTCTTAGCTTGATGCACCGAGGAGGGAGAGTTGTGCACAATTCAGACGTGCAGCAGAATATTGATGTGCGTGGTCACTGTAATGTTGAAGCTGTCTTCTGAAAAGGACGAACGTACGGTCCAAGCTTCTGTGGGAAACCAAAATCTGACCGTGCGTCCATTTTGACGTATGCTTCACTTAGAATAAACAGAATGCGTCAGGGTCACTTCCCCTGGATGTTCACTTCCCACTACGCTGGTTATCTATATGGGCCCCTGCGGTTGCTTTGGTTGCCATGGTTACAGCTGATCAGAATGTAGCACCTACGCAGAGAAAAGACAGTGAGCTATGGTGACCTATGCTCGACCTTGTGTGGAGCCACTTACTGAATAAGAGAATTCAAACCGTGTGAAAGAGAAAGAGCAAGAGCAAGAAAATCCTGGAGACCACAACTTACTTTAGACAACTTTAGACTTTACAACTTACTTTAGACAACTTTAGACTTTACATCTTTAGACTTTACTTTACACAGTAAAGTGAGTGATGGGATCGCAGTCAGATAGTTCTTGATCACATGACAATACTTGTCTTAGCATCATTTTAAGCTACGATATTTTTGGCGAGTACTTTGATTTTTTTTCTTTGGTCCATGTCCCGTTTGTTAACATGGAGGAGGCAGCGTTTATCACCTATACTACAGCCGGCCACTAGGAGGTGATCGACACACTGTGGCTTCACTCCTGGGTCACTTTTATTTACATTGAACAAACACTGGACGTTGAACTTTACGGTTCATCTCTGTCGGACTCTTCTTCACGTTCATGTTAATTGTAAACATCCGTTCATGTTTCAAAGTTTGTGATTTCAGAATGTTGACGTTAACAGTCGTCCATTATCAGTCGTATCACCGTGACAACGCTGGTGATGGATGACAGTAGCACCGCCCACCTCTCCTGTGCCTCCTCACCTAACAACGCTCTTCTTGAGCTCCTCTCTGATTCTGGACTCGTAGAAGCTGGAGGTTTTTCTCTGTGATCATCCAGAGGTAAAATGTATGAAAAGAGAAAAACCCTCATATATTAAAGTAAGTGTCAGCCATTAATGGTGTGTGTTAGTCTGAGACGTCACAAAACTTATAATATATGTCTCTATTTAAGCCTTAATGTCGCCTTTACGCAACACTGATTTTGAAAATTACCACCGACGAACATTAGAAGAAGTGAAATTAGCTGAATTTGTCAGAAAAAAAATGTGTGAAATGCTTCTGGAGGGAATTTGTTTTTTCTCCAGGGACGGCAGAGGACAAGTGAACCTCCCTCTCTCCCCTCGTCTTTTCTCTCTGTGTAGCTGAGTGTAACTCGTCCAGACAGCCTCTGCAGTGATTAAATGTCTCTAATTGGTGTTTTTAAAGACACAGAGACGGGGGGGGGGTGAAGCTGAAGCAGCTAGTTTAGTGTCACTTCAAGACGAGGAGAGAGGCCCCTTATGTAACACACACACAGAGACACACACACACACACACACACACACAGGCGGCCGTGCACTGATGTTAAATATGTGTCTGAGCCGTCAAAGTCAAAGCACGTCAGCTGAACGACTCTAATAAATAAAAGAGAAAAGAGACGTCCCGGAGCTGCGATGTAGAAGCAGATCAACATGTTTTGCTGTGAGTCACAGACCCTGGTTCACCTGAGGAGACGCTGATCGATTCAAGTATTGACCGATGATCGGTGAGGATCCTTGTGTCTCGGCGCTAATGAGACTTCACTGGGTTTCTAAACAAACTTTCAGAGCTCGGCCGTGAGGAAAGTGAAGCTCTGAACCTTTTACCTGGTGTAAATAACCGCTCTGTTATTTAAGGTCAGACTCACGTCGCTGGATATTTGAGCCTCAGGGTTTATTTCATATTTAAATAAACTGGAGTCACGTCACTGAAGAGCTTTATGTTTCCTGTCGAGCTCTAAAACAAACAACATCCGATAATATCATGTTCGTTATTGTCATCGTACGAAAAGTCAGAGACAAGTTTCATAGTCTGAAAATAAAGATGGACGACATGACTGTTCCGAAAACGATGGAAAGAGGCGACTGACGCCATCTTTAAAACAGCGCCTGAGTCGTTTTAATGGGATTTGTTTGACTCACAGTTACGAACCACAACGTGACTCAAGTTCTGTGAATTCAACAAACTGCTGTCATGTGGAACACAATGCTCCCTGCTGATTGGTCCAAAGGTGTGTCACACTGGACCCTGTCAGTCGGATAGGGAGTTGGCTGTGTGTGTGTGTGTGTGTGTGTGTGTGAGTGTGTGTGTGTGTGTGTGTGTGTGTGTGTGTGTGTGTGTGTGTGTGTGTGTGTGCGTGTGTGCGTGTGTGTGTGTGTGTGTGTGTGCTCAGGTGTTCAGGTGTGTGTTTTTCCCATGTGTGTGTGTGTGTGTTGGTTGGTTTCCAGCTTGTTGACTCACACTCTCTCTGGCATCAGAACCAAGGTCAACACACACACACACACACACACACACACACACACACACTCTCACACCTTTCTCTCTCTGCAGTGTTTCACCTCTATCATTTTCTGGAACACACCCCCTCTCTGTCTGTATATAGAACAAACCAGAGCAGCACACACACACACACACACACACACACACACACAGACTAGAGGTTCACTGGCCCCTCACTGACTTGGTGACCCAACATCTGTTACCATGGTAACGTCTCTCCCACTCTCGCTCCATCTCTGCATCCTCCTCCTCCCTGTGAAATTCAAATTTACTCTGATCAGCAGACGGAGGAGAAACCGGCCACGTGTTTCCACGGCAGCACGGCCCCTCCATCAACCCCCCTCCCACACACACACACACACACACACACACACACACACACAGACACACACACCTCTGTGTGTCTGCGACAGTGACTGAAGTTAAGCTTCTTCAAACTGTGACGACATCACACAGTTTATTCTTGTGAAGTTTACAGGAAGTGAAACGTGGGTTGCAGACGTGAAGCGTCATATTTATTTATTATTATTAATTGTTGCAATTTAAGTGATTTTAAATTTTTAATAATGTCACGTTAATAATACGTCGTTGCTCAGAATGTCATAGTTCAGTTTTATGACGTCACAGGAAACAGTGCGACACGTGAACAGAAACCTATAAAGTTTTATTTCTGAGTTTCAGGCAGAAACGTTCCTCTGACTTCACACAGACAGTTTCTGCACTGAACTCTGACCTCAGCCTCGTCCGGCCTCTCTGAGTCTGAGCCTGAAAGTCGATCCAGGAGCCAGACTCCACCCCCCCGATGTCGACTCACAGGCTAATGAAGCAAAAGCTGTGAGAGAGTTGAGGTTTCTCCCTGCAACATACTATATATACACACAGCGGGGGGGGGGGGGGGGGTGTAAGGCGCCGGTGCTCGGCTCAGCTGTCACTTGCTGCTCTTCCTCTCATATATAATTTTTTTTGGAAAGCCACACATCCACATCCACCTGTGGGCTCGGAGTCAGTGAAGCTATTATCGCCGTCACTCCCGCTCCCCGCTGTGGCTCCTCGCAGGCAGTGACGAGGTCGGAGCCGAGGAGCCAAACACCAATGCTGTGCATGTTCTACATCCACCAAACAATCAATTTCACTTAGGTTGGTGGAGTGAGGAGCTCCTGAGGCCGACTGAGCCTTAAAAAAACAGCATTCACACCATGTCATCTCCAGGTGTCCACATACTTTTGTCCCTGGCACGTAGACGTCATAAAGGAAGCGACGTGGTCCAGTGGATATATGAGGTGTGAAGTGCACAGTAAAGTAAATGCTGATGCATGTAATGAACGTCTGAGCCGCTTCGATCGCGCTGGAACAACAGAGAAAAAACGACCTGAAGACTGATGACGCTGCGTTTCCACTTAATCCAGAGGATCTGAACTTTCTCAGCCTGAACAGGAAGAACTTTTTACAAACGTTAAAACTCATTTCTGTCTTTGGTTGCTTCATGTTGATTATATGTTTTATTAGTAGCTCAGAGGATCATGAAAGAAAATACTTGATCCCAGAACCTCTTTTTATTGCTGCATTAATTCAGCTCCAGTGTCACGTTCTCTAGTTCTCATGACAAACGTTTTGCGTTCCGTGACATCGTGTGAGACGAGCTGTCACACGATGGAAGAAGAAACATATTATTCTCTCTCATCTCTTCAGGACTCTACTTGAGGAGGATTATTCCTGTTGAACTTATCAAGGAAGCAAAACGTTCAGTCGAGTCTCTCAAGCCTCTTGTTTTGCTGATGAAGCCTCTTAATTCCAAACTCCTCAGTTAAATGATCCTCGTTCACTCTGGAGGTGATGAGGTCCGTCTGACCCTCTGTCTCCAGCTCTGGCTGTCGGAGCGCCGCTGAAATGTCACAGACTGACGCCGCTCATCGGTCAGACTCTGAGTGTGACAGAGCGCAGTCGCTTCATCGACGCCGTCCTTCCACGGCTGAAACGGACAAATTAGGACACGTGTCAGCGGCTAATTCAGGGACGTGTCAGAGACGTTGTAGTTTACCGTGGTGGCGGCGGGAGGCCGTCGAGACGTGTTCTGGTTCAGGAAACAGAAAAGGAACGAGGGCAGGGAGAATAATTCAATGTGTTAGAACCTAATGACATGAGGAGGACGACAAAGGAGAGGTGGGAGGTTCTGGATCAGAAAGTTGCTGGTGGACACCTGAACCTCAGACAGCGGGGACTTCACTGTCTTTCTGGCTCAGCTCGGAACCATCTGTTCTCTCTCTCTGTTTTCCTTCTCTGCTTTAAAATCTGCTCAGAAAAACACACACTCGTCCTCCCCCTCCCCCGAGTGTGTCGTCAGATCTCCGTGGACTCGTCCTCGTGGGACTAATTCAAAGTTCTGTCTCTGAAGAAAGTGACTGTGGCTCCGCTGACTGTGCACACGCCTGTGAGCGTTAGTAATGAAACAGTCTCACCGGCGCCTGCAAGTGAAACTTAACTTAGTTTAGTGTCTTTACTGAGCAGGAAGAATTTATCGATGGAACCAACCGACCAACCACTGACAAACACAACAACCGACCAACCAACAAACAGACCTACTGACAAACACAACAACCGACTGACCAACAAACCAACCAACAAACCAACAAACAGACCAACTGACCAACTCTCTACTGCATCCTGGTGGTCTATGTCGGAGAGTCACGGCCAAACAACGCGAGCTTGTGACGCCTCACGGTGGCCAGAGGGGGGTGTTGTTTCCCTGCACGGTGTTGATTTGCTGTCGGACGACCTCGATGGTCTCGTGTTCCGTGCGGTCGATGCAGCAGCTTATTTAACGATTGAATCCATCTCTCAGTCTCTCTTCATAGTTTCATTAACATGAAATTATCGCACAGCTTCTGTTTCATCGGTCACTGAGTTGAGCTGGATCCTACGTGTTTCGTTTATAATTTTACTTGTTCAGAGTCTCTGGGTTTGTTTCCTTCATGAAACAGCGGAGCTGAGGAGTTTCTGATGATTTCCTGAAATAACTCTGCCTTGAATAATCACGAACAGTCTTCGGTGTTTCCTGTGTCTCCAGGGTTTGTGAGGTTAACCTCAGTTAACGTGTTCAGATTCATGTTGTTGGAGACAGAAGTGGTTCGGCCTGGAGCTACGTACACACACACACACACACACACACACACACACACACACACACACTGGACTCCGAACAATGACGTGCTCGTAATGAGCCTGATCATTAGCCTGAAGGCTTCCTGGACAAAAGGAGGATTAACTTGACAAGAGGATTAAATCACAGTTAATCTCATAACTGTGCAGCAGTGATGACATCTCCTCGTAGTCCGACCTGGTGTCGGCTGCACTCAGGGATTAAAGCTGAGCCGAGGTATTTGATTAGAAAAGAAGACAAGCGGTTGTACAGTGAGAAAATTCATTCACTCTTATTGTGAGCGTATAATCTTTTCACAGTTCATCTCTGATGCCCGCTGCTATCGGTTAAATTGACAAATGTCCTGACTGAAGTTCTGAAAATCATCTTTTAAGTCCATGTGATGTTCAGTGAGCTCCACAGTTCAAACAGGAAAACACCGTGAATGTGAGGACCTGTGTTTGTGTGTTCGTTGGACTCAGCGTTAAAACAGCAGCTTTTCAGAGGATGTTTTGAATTAAAGGTCATTGATTCAAAATCTATGAACAAGATAATTTGGTGTCGAGGATGTTTCCTGAGTTTCCATCGACGTTGTAAACTCCTACACACAGAACTCACCTCCTCAGAACATCGGAACAAAACTAACGAGCTCAGTGGAGACGTTCAGATCAAATTAAGAAGAGCGGAGAACTCAACATGACTCAGTGGAAACAGCAGCAGGAGTCTCACTCTCTTAAATCAACCTGTGCTGGAACACGTATATTATTATCATTCTGTATTTAAGCTCTTTTTATGTCGTCTCCCTCAACGTCTTTACCTCAAATCTTTTCTGGGGTCGGATCCTGATTCTGGATCCAGAGCACGGATGAAGGATTAACGAGGCCACGTGTGGATTTGTACGTTTCTCTGAGTTAAGAGGAGAATTTAAATTGACAAGTGAGAACAGAAACGACAGAGTTAATAAAAAAGAATCACACACAAATTACATTTAAAAAAAAGTTTAATTACTAGATTAACTTTTCCTTTGTATGTGTGTGTGTGTGCGTGTGTGTGTGTGTGTGTGTAATCCCATGAACCAGGCTAATTAATCTTCTGTATTAGCTCTTTCTGTCTGTGCAGTGAATTTGTTTGAAGTGGATAATGTATTACTACAGGGACTGTTTGCATAGACTTCATTAGAATATGAGAAGCCATACATCATTTTATTATTCTGTCGGTTTCTGTCTTCCTCCATCTATCTATCCATCCATCTATCCATCCATCTATCCATCTATCTATCCATCCATCTATCTATCCATCCATCTATCCATCCATCTATCCATCTATCTATCCATCCATCTATCCATCTATCTATCCATCTATCTATCCATCCATCTATCTATCCATCTATCTATCCATCCATCTATCCATCCATCTATCCATCCATCTATCCATCCATCTATCCATCTATCTATCTATCCATCCATCTATCCATCTATCTATCTATCCATCTATCCGTCCATCCGTCTGTGTAAATGTGATCATCATCACACTGAACCTCTTTTACTCTGAAGCAAAAAACAAAAGTCGATGATCATTTTCCCTCGTCAGTATCGGAGTGTAGCTTCCTGTTTACCCCCCCCAAGTAAAAATCATGTCCGACGTTTGTTATTGTCGAGATGTAGAAATGAAGAAATGTCACCTGTGTGTCATGTGTCAGCAGAGCAACATGGCAGCGTTATCGGCTCCAGCTCCGCTCTGTGATTGGCTGACGGGGATGTTTTGGAAACAACGTGTGATTTCTTCTTATTTTTGAAAATTCACATCATCGCATGCTTTGCTTTTCTCATTTAGAATTTCATGTGTGTCTCCCCGGCCTCCGTGATGAATAAACATTCCGTGTTAACACCTACTTACTATGTAAACTCTGCAAACACGGCTTCAGCCACAGTGACTTAATATTCACCCGGGGGGACGCTGCTCGCTGCACACGCCCGAATTTATTTCACTTTTTGATGAATGGAGACGCTTCTTATTTATTTTGGTTTCTTCTTCTTCTCTAATAAAAGCCACAGAAGTAATTTCTCTATAAAAGAACAAAACAAATGACTGATTATATTAATTTGAATTAACTCCTCTGTGTTTCCTCTAATCTGCTTTGGGACCTCGGAGGAGAATAAAGACCAAACACAAAGAATGGAATGCATCATAATCCTAATGTGAACACAAGTTTTACCCTTTAACACAATCCACAGATTTATGAAACCTCTTTTCTTCACTTTGAATGATTCTGGAGTAAATATATTAAACCAAAAGTTCCGGATTCAGTCGCACAAAGGAGTCGCATGATGAAAACTCAGTTCTGTTGTTATTAGTGGGATGAGCCCCGTGAGATGAACCATCCCATCTCCACCACAGATAAATTTAAATACATGAAACAATGCATCAGCACGACTCCCGAACAAATACACAGACAGAAGTATCTCAGCTCCCCTATGATGCACAATATATTCAGTTTATTTACACACAACAAGATAGTGTCTGCACATTAAACAATGACTCATGTCTGAAGACGAAACGTTCTGAGTAAAGATGAGCGGCTCCTTTATCACCAGGGGTGAGCGTCAGATAATCTTCACCCGTATAAACCACGTGAGGTGCGATCTGTTATATTTGTATTTATATTTATATATTAACGCTTCAGACGATGAAAAGAGACAATAATCATCCAGATGATCAGACGTCGTGTGGAAACTCTGGAACTCCTTCAACAACTGCCAGAACCTCTTTAAAGGCTCCACAGCGGAGTCAGAGGAACCTGAACAACCCTGAACAGACAAAGAATAAAACTGGAAAGTTGTTCCGAGAGCGAACACCTTCACGAAGTGGAACACCTCGTCTCTTCTTCTTCCTGCTCACACACAAACGGTCAACACAGTCGTGCCCCGGGTGTCGTCTGACAGGAGCAATCAGAGAGTCACGGAGAAACTGAGCCAAAGCTCCAGAAACAGGTCGGAAATACAAAACCAAACATTTCGGAGCCACGGACTCAAACCTGCCGTCGTGATTTGATCCTCAGAAGTTTTGCAGAGGTTGAATCACAAGACGTAGAAGTGGTTAAGGTTGTATGAAGGCCGAGTCCGACACGCGTCAGAAGACCAGATGTTGAGTTCCAGCGCCACAGTTTAGACCGTGAAGAGGTTACAAGGCTCATCCAGTGAGTTCTCGTCATCCCGCTCCACCGCCTCCCGCTCAGGGGCTTTGAGGGGCTTTAATCTGAATTCCTTTAAATTAATTGAAGGAAAAACCTTGATTCGGTCTTTTTACGAGCTGTAAACTCTCGTGAATATGAAGAGAGATGTTTTCCATGGCTGACGCTCAGGAAGTGAATGAACGGACCCTCGGCTCTGATCCTGACGGGTAAACAACTCATCAGAGATGAGACATTTAACCTGTGTTCACAGATCGGCTTTGGGTGTTTTTCGTCCTTTCATTCCCTCCTTTTGTTCTGGACTCAGCTCGGCGGCAGGTTCGTTCACCCGGGGGTTCGATGCTGTAACGCTGCAGCCTTCATCACTGAACCTGGCCTGGTTTCTGATTTCTTCTTTTGATCTGCCGCCTCCCTCCCCCGCTCGTCATGCGAGGGCGTGACGGAGACGTCGACCTCGTGGAGGAGTCAAGTTCGGCTTCATGGCCCATAAAGACCAAATTAGACAATTCAGAACTCAACAAAAACGACTTCCTGAAACAACAGACGTGTCAGAGTCATCACGTGACCGCGGCTCGTCGTTCCCCTCCCCTCCCCCTCAACACCCCCGACTCTGTTCTGCCTCAAAAAGAGCAGAGACACTGACTGTGTTGGTGTAATTACAGAGCGATTAACAGAGGCACTCTCCGTCTTATTAGAGCTCATCCGAGTGGCTCCACCGCTCCTTCCCACGTTTCAAAGGGCGAACTTCAGCGGGAATCATAAATCATTATCATTTTTCAGCTCTCGGAGTCAGAGGTCTGTAAATATATCATCTCTGTGAGGCCCCGAAGGCCTCGGCACACCGGTTTGTGCCGCGCGTGACGAGGAGGTCACAGATACATCAGCTCCGTCCGTCCAGAGTTTGACACCAGGTCGACTGATGCCGGGTCAGTCGAAACAGTTGGTGAAGCACAGAGCGTGACGGTGGGGGGGGGGGGGGAGTAGGGAGAAACAGATGGCGGAGTGAAGGAGTGAGTTCATGTGACTAAATGTAAAGAGAAACAGGCAGAAGGAGAAAAGAGAAGACGGACCGGGGAACGAAGGGATAAACAGATGGAGAAATAAGAGTGAAAACGGAGCGGAAGGCAGAATAAAGACGTTACGTAAATACTCCGTCTGCTGGTTAATGAGATTCACTCTGCGGTGGGAGAGAGAGATGTTATCATCCGTCTCTAACGTCCTCATTGTTCTACGACTCGACGCCCTGTCAGAGATCTGAGCAGTGACTGTGGAGCAGCGTTCAAACGGAGCTCGCTGCTGTTTCTCCTGTGAACATGACGACTGAAAAAGAGCCGCCGCCGCCGCCGCCGCCGTCACCTGACATTCCTCCGCCACCTCCTCAGTCGGCGTGGCCATGGCAACCGCACAGGAAGGAGATAATGGCGTAGTTAATTCAGCTGTAAAGTGAGAGCAGTAAATTGTTTGACAGCCGTCCAGTGATAACGAGCTGCAGCTTCACAGTGAAGTATCTGAGGCCCAACGACAGAGTTTGGTCATATCGCTTCATTTTTTATAAACTTTTTAATAATAAGAGTTAAACGGCTGCCGGGGGTGTCCTCACTTCACCTCCCGCCTCCGACACTTCAGTGTTTAACCACTTTTTAAAGAGTGAACCTAGAGACCAGAGAAGACGGTCGACACGCTCAGAGACTGTGCGAGAGGAACGACGCAATAAATAAATCGCTTTAAATCCCGATGTTTTTATGCACATTTTCAATTTGCACATAAAAAATGAGCTGGAAATTAAATTTTAAAAAAATGGTTAAAAACATTTAATATCTGATTTAGTGACTAAATAGTTTGTTTTGAATCATGTACGAAAATATCAATATACAGCTCAACATCTACATAATTATTTCCAGAGCCCAAAGTGAATTTAAATAGATATTTGCAGATATAACAGGAGAATAAGTGGCGCATGATTACACTGGAGGAACTGGAGCCGTAAATGATTCACTGATTCTCCACATAACAATTATTTCTTCCTGATTGACGGGTTGATTGATTGTTTGATTCTTTCAGCTTCGTGTGATTTTATAAACCAAAGACGAAAACATGCGATCCAGAAGCAGAAACAGGACACGAGTCAGATTACAGTTCTCTGTTGGTGGTGGGGGTCTGTTCAAGAATCAAGTTGGGATTCGAACAAAATTTAATTTGAAATCAAAAATCGAACCCTTTTCTCTACATGTTGAAGATCAGTTTCCTCTTTTTGAGAATTTACCTTCCAGCAAAGTGCATCACTCAGACGTGTGTCCAGTCGCTCGGTGGCGATCAGTACCAGCCTCTGTTTTCTATGGATCAGAGAGAATGAACAATATTTTGAAAGGTTAAAGATAAGACGTCTCGGGCAGAATCTTCTTATCGGCTCCTTGTCATCACACATTTTCAAAAACATCATCAGACTTTTATTTTTTTCTTCCTTTGTCGTCATTTAATCGCTGAAAACACGTCTCGCTGCAGGAGACGTTTTGTCCTCGGTGACATCTCTTTTTATTCCAAACAATAAAGGCAAACAAACGTCCTTCAAATAATATTGATGCCACTTCAGAAACAAGTTATTCCTCTTTTCATTCCGTCCCACGTCTTGAAACAGATAACGAGCAGTTCCCCCGACCTCTTAAATCATCCGTGCAGCAGTAAACAGTTTAAAAAAGATATCTGGAGGTTTAAAAAGTATTTTTGTTGCGTCTCATCGCTCTGAAAGTTAGAACTGCATCATGGGAAGAGGAGTTCACAGTATGATGCCTCTAAGACGACGAGGGGAACAAAGAGCAGCAGAAGCAATAACATGACGTGTTGTTTCAGAAATCCTCTGGACGGTGTAAACAAAGGTCACCGCAGCGACGCCACCGACAGAGCGACTTCTAAAAATAACATTTCCAACAGACCGGGCGGCTAATGAGCCTGATCAGGTCATTTATTACATTAAACTGTGGATTTCCAGGTGTGTTATTATGAGACTTTAGTTTAAAGGTCGTCTCCGCTCGGCCGTAAAAATGTTTTTCAGCTTTTATCGCTGCGGGGAAATCAAGGCCTCTGATTGGCCCGGGCTGGCAGCAGGCCAATCAGCTGGACCCCCGGGCGATCTGATGGTCGCTGTCCTCTGAGTCTCCTCTACACACACACACACACACACACACACACGTCACTCAAATATAGATTTTCCACTTGTGCAGAGCAGCAGAGAGATTTAAAGTTTGTGTCCAGACCGACAACTGGTTTTGCATGTGTGTGTGTGTGTGTGTGTGTGTGTGTGCGTGTGTGTGTGCGTGTGTGTGTGTGTGTGTGTGTGTGTGTGTGTGTGTGTGTGTGTGTGTGTGTGAGTGTGTGTGTGTGTGTGTGTGTGTGTGTGTGTGTGCGTGTGTGTGTGCGTGTGTGTGTGCGATAATTGATGCTCACAGCGAGGAAACTGTTCCTGTTGCTATTTTACATTAAATGAATATTTCTGTAACTGATGGTTGAAGTTACACCATCAGTCAGCCGGTCGAGTGTTGATCCTTAATTTCTCGTCAGAATCACAGAGTTTACGACTTTTATAAAACCAGTTGCATCTTGGGAATGTCTCAGAAGTGACTGATTGGGTAACGACATGTCGTCTGTTGGGCCAAGTTTCAGTCGCTATTTCAAATTAGCTCTGTTCCGTGACAACAGGAAGAGATAAACGTGTGAATGAAGAGCTTTTTAATTTTCTGTCTTCTTGTCGAGTTGTGGGACTTTTAGTTGGACACAACATGGATCCTGCACGTGAACAGGAACGGCGAGCTCTAACCGACCTTTACCATCCACCCGACTGTACGTGTGGACGTTGTGTTTGTAATTCTTGGATATAAACTGATCTTTACAAACTTTTCTCAGCCCGTTCACGTATGTTAGCCTCGGGATGCTCGGGTGTCCACATACTTTTGTCCAGGTGGGTTTAAAGTGGACGGTGCTGCTGGACGTCTTCGAACACGTCTCGGCTGAACTCTCAGTTTTAATGATCTTCTCGTTAACTTTACATTTTCGGCTTCACTCCTGAGAACAGCCGACTCATCAGTGTGTTATTTATTCTGTGAGGCTCCTTCATATTATGGGGTGTAATGAACACTGTGGCCTCCAGCAGCACTCGCCGCGGCTGTTTGTTATTTGTGAGCCGTAGTTTTTCCGTCTCGTGGCTGCGAAGACGTTTCTTAACATTCAAAGTGTCTCCTCTGTTCTCTCTTCTTCTGTCTGCTGAATATGGAGCAGCTCTTATCTCCACGAGCCAAAGATAATTGGTGGACAAGTGGAGCTCGACCGCAGAGAGGGAGAGTGAAACTGAGACAAACGCTGGAGTGTGAACGATACTGAAACTGAGGACGTGTGGTCTCATCTGCGATGTGGTGAGGACGGACGGAGACGAACCCTCGAGTCCTGGAATCTGAAACCAGCAGAGTAGCAGCTGGAACTAATCTGCTTCAGTCACTTCTGATTGAAAAGACTCAAAACCTCAGTTTGAGTTTTCTGATCTGAGTCTGAAGCTTCATGTTTGTTTCCTCTGATCTGTTTTCGTTCAAACCTTCTGCTGCGTTGGTCTGGACCGCGTTGTTTATGAAATACTTCAACTTCTTAATTAACTGATTAATCGTTAGAACATTGAAAACTTTTACGTCTTGAAGGAAAATGGAAACCAAAGATTTCCTCTCTCATCATCGAACACAAAGACAAACCAGCAAAGTGACTTTTAGCCTCAAACGTTCAAGTCTGCACCGAAAACACAGTGTTTTATCATCTTGGACATTAAATCCCACGAGAGCAGCAGCTGCCATGTGTCCCCCCCCCCCCCGTTCATGGTTCTCTCCAGACAAGTCAAACAGAACCTTGAGGTCGGGGGGGAAGATGTGGCTGAACATTTTAAAAGTCTCCTCAGACCTGAAAAAGAAAAGCACTGGCTTTTTCGTTCTTTGGCTAAAGCTGCGTCTGAACCCTGGTGTCCAACTCCCTCGGTCTGCAAGCCCCTCACCCTGATCGCCTTAGCAACAGAGACTAAATGTCTCACGTCCTCGTCTGCCAGCTACAATTAAGTTTCCTCCAGCCGCCACATTTGGATTCGCTCTTTTGGATCCGTCTCTGCCGCCGTCATTTCCTCCCGTTTGTAATTATCTGTTTTAACAACGGTTGTGAAAAGACGACGTTGACCAATGTTTGAATTTTCGATCCAAGTCTTGTTCGTTAACAGACAGAGAATCAAACTAAACTCTGTCCACATTCATTAGTCACTTTTCTGTCCAACTGCTGACAAACACACGGCGCAGCAGCCACTCGTGGAACCAGCCAGTCCGTCGTTATGATCCCGAAGCAATTACAGTCGCCATCCGGCAGCAGGGACAGCGGCGTGTTCATCAGGATCCGGCCACAGTTCACAGAAGCAACGGACAGAAATGTGTGGTGCTGTTGTTTTGCCTGATGCTGCCAATTAAACTGCCAACACAGTGGTTTCTGTGTGTGTGTGTGTGTGTGTGTGTGTGTGTCACCAAACGGAGTGTTGAGCTCCTCGGGTGAGGGAAGCTGCAGTTTTGCTTCCACCAGCTCTTCCTCATGGTCACTGATGCGGCGCAGCCTCCGGCGAGTCGGCTAAATGACCCGAGATGAAAACCCCATGACTCACAACTGCAAGTGGCTTCTGCAACTTTTCTGTTTGTGCTGTCGAGCTCAGTGAAGCTGAAATATTTCTGCCATTGTGCAAAACCTGTGGGTTTATAAAGGTTTGTTGGTATATTCATGGTAATTAGATGTTTTGTGATTTAGCCTCGGAGGTCCAGCGCTCAGAGATATAACCCCACTAATTTAATAAGTCTAAGTATTTCATGTATTATCAGTTTGGTTGTTTATCTAACCAGAACTACCAGTTTGAAACTCCTGTGAGAGTCCACTCCTCCAGTCTGTGACTCTCTGTCAACACTTTACGAAGTTTGGACGCCGGAGTCTCTCTCAGACGCGACGAGCTTCTCCGGAGCCATCGGACCGAGGACTGGAGGCGGAGCGGCGGTTCCTCATGTCGTCACATCTTTACATCAAGAGTCAGGGTCTCAGGTTCAGGCCCAGCCGTGCGTTCTGTCTCCGCCGAGCTGTTTTCCATCTGACATTAAGAAAGAGAAAATAAGTAATGAAAGAGAAGCTGCAGGTGAAACACCAGAACAGCCACAGGAGACCGAGTGTGAAGTCAATCTAATTTAGGTTCTGTTCCGTCTGTGTGTGTGTGTGTGTGTGTGTGTGTGAAACCTCCTGAAGGACTCATTTCGCAGCAAAGTGAAACGATTCATTTCGTTTTAATTTAAATGTCTATTGAGTATAATGTCTCGTTTGCATATTCCACCTTAAACCAAACGCTCTCATTTGCATTTCCCCCTTAAGTTAAACCAATCGCACCGCTTTCCCTCGGCCGGCCAATCAGTTCTGCCCTCTGAGCCCCAGCCATGTGGATAATGAGCTGTCAGCCAATCGCGTGCGGCCTTGACATCAGGAGCTGCATGGGGATTGGACGGCAGCGCTGGACCTGGCGTGTCGCAGCTTTTGGAATTCTGTTTCCATGGCAACTTACGTATTTTATAATGAATTAGCTGAGCTGCCAGTCGTATTCTGTCCGTCACGCTCCGCCTCCTCCTGGCTGTGATTAGTTAACCATGGCGTGCACGCTCACTTAAATTAGTTTGAGCCAATCAGAGCTGGAGCTGCTCGGTGAACACACACACACACACACACACACACACACACACAGGGTATAAACCACATGGCTGACTTCAGGAGGTTCTGAACAAAAGAGAAAATGAAACTAAATCACTTCAGTGTTCAGCTTTAAATTATTTATCGATGACGACGACAAACCGAACGTAACGACACAGAATCCAGTATTTTAACCATGATCCAGTTCTTTCTCCCAACTTTTACTTCCTGTTTAAACAGACACGTCTCTTTAAAACAAACTTTTCTCTTTATAGTGTAATTTTTTTTTTTTTTGAAAATATTTTTTTAGGACGAAAAGCTTCCTGGGACATTTGATGCCGTTGTCACGGTTACCAGGCCTGAAGCTTTTAAACGGCGTGTGAAGAAGCGAAGCGTCTGATGAGTGTGAGTCTGCAGAGGACACTTTGTCTCTGACCTACAAACACTGAGCGATGACTCGTCTGACAGATCAGCTCCGAACAGTTTGAGCAGCTCGACGCTGAAAGTACGACTCGATGGACGATAACAGGTCGTCTCACACCACGTCTGTTGTTTGTGTTGTGTGGAATATGTTTCCTCCTGACGCCGACAAACAAACGTCTGCTGGAGCTGGAGTTGTGTTTCACCTCGGGACGGTGTATTTTTCTCGCTTCACACGTTTCTCTTCAGCTCAGCTTCAACAGTTCAGCTCACTTTTCCAAACCAAAGCTCCTCGTCCTCACGTCGGCGTCGACTCTGAAACCAAACTTCGTCACTCAGGAGACAAACAAACGTTTTGTTTCACAGAATAAAACTTTATATTTCTATCAGCTCAGAATCATTGATTCAGACGAGCTGAGGTGTAGTTTAATAACATTTGAGTTTTCAGTTTGTGTACAAGTACTACAAAATATTGTAAACATGTTAAGTATTTAGGTATAAGGTCTTTATCATGTTACTGTTTATTGAACGATATTAAAAACTCTGGATTCAAACTACAAACCAGACGCTGCTCTCGTCTGTGCTACAGACTCAGTCTCTGTCTGTGCTACAGACTCAGTCTCTGTCTGTAGTTTGACAGATCACTTGATGTTTCCAGGTTTATTTTCTCGACGTGACGACTTCAGCTCATCTTCAGTTACGACTCCTTCACATCACAGATCCTAACTTTCATCCAGTTTGATCTTAGAAACTCAGAAATGTCACGTGTTTAAAATTATTACTGTGATACTCGGCGTGTATATACAGTATTAGTATAAAGTCACGTGGTTAAAACTTAATACTGTGATACTCGGCGTGTATATACAGTATTAGTATAAAGTCACGTGGTTAAAACTTAATACTGTGATACTCGGCGTGTATATACAGTATTAGTATAAAGTCACGTGGTTAAAACTTAATACTGTGATACTCGGCGTGTATATACAGTATTAGTATAAAGTCACGTGGTTAAACTTAATACTGTGTTACTCGGCGTGTATATACAGTATTAGTATAAAGTCACGTGGTTAAACTTAATACTGTGATACTCGGCGTGTATATACAGTATTAGTATAAAGTCACGGCGTCTCCGAGTTCCCAGCTTTGAAAACCTCTGAGTGTAGTTTGTGTAAACATTTGAGTTGTTTGTTCCTGTGTGAGTTTGTGTTTCATCTCCTCTTCACTTCCTGTTGTTGCATCATGAGTCTGGATGTTTGTGAGCGTACGACCTCCTGGTGGGAGCCGCGCCTCCGACCCTCGGATCACTCGACAACGAGTGGCGGCTGTCACACTGCGGTGACGTCATTGTTGCTCCGATGATTGACACGTGCAGACCGACAGTGATGTGTGAGCAGACGTGAAGACCGAGCTGTAAAAAGTCGCCCGCAGCAGAAAACACGGACTCGAACACGTTGCTTCATTAAAAACTGTGGAATTTATGAAGAACTTGAACTTTCTGAATCTGAGGGATTTTATGACCCTGAGCACAAATGTTTAGATGATTTATGATGTGAAGAGATAAAAATGATAAATGGACTGAAGTGATGTCGGATTCTCGCTGCGTCGAATGTTTCTCAAAACTGAAGCTGAGTTTGCTGATTGTTTGCTTTTTGTAGATTTCAGAAAAAGCTGGTGGCTGTTTTGTTTTTGAGATATCTGCTGTTTGATTATCAAAGACGTTTTCTCTCCTCCCGCTTTCTCTTTGTCTCTTTTCTGATTTGCTCTGTTGAGAATCTGAGACAAAGAAAATCTGCGGCGAGGGGTCGGACTGGTTTTGTCGGTTTCAGATCTCGTTGAATATATCGATCGTGGAACTCGCTGAGACGCTGTGTGAGTTAATGATGAATTTAAAAATCCGTTCACTCTCTCTACCGGAAAGCGACACCACGTCTGAAAAAGCTCATTCTCACCTCTTCACCTCCTCTTTCTTCTCCTCCTCCTCTTCTAATCAGGTCTCCTCTCTGAAAGGAAAACCCATTTTCTGCTGGTTCATTTATTTCTAATTTCTTTTCTAATCTGCTGCAGACTTTTGTTTCCACATGAGCGTTATTGTCCCCTTGAGCTCTGTGTTTGGTCTCCACCACCTCCTGGGCCAGACGCGAGGCTCCTCAGCTGATAAAAGCTCCTCCATGTGCTCCAGCTGCTCCGACCGAGCGTTTGCTGTCGGGCACATTCTCCATCAGATCATGTTTGATGGAAACAGCTGTTGCCGCTGGAAACCGAGCAGGACAGGAAGTACCTCACGATACTCGCAGCCAGAAGAAGCTGAAACAAGCTCGAGCTGCAGAGTTTCAACATTTCACAGTTATTGAATATTAAAGTTGATTTGTGCGCCTGCAGTCTCTTTAACCCGCCGCTCTTAACTGAGGCTTCGTTTCTGAATCAAACATTTACACCTCTTCTCCTTCTCCTCCTTCTTCTTCTCCTTCTCCTCCTTCTTCTTCTTGCTCCTCTCTGAGTCATAAATCAGTCACAGGCGTTCCGGGGAAGAGAAGCTCTGCAGTGGAGGTGTTGCTTCAGGTTCTGACGAGATGAGGAAATATGATCCAGAGAGCAGTCTGAGTAACAGGGCCGTGAATTTAAAGGTTTATCAAAAGTAATAACACTTCACTGACTTCACTCAGAGAGAGGTGCATGCTGGGTAGACCGGCAGCCTGATAGGATTTTCATACGTCAATAACTTCCGCACAGATCTGGATCCTGTTTGTTTGGAAAATCCTCACATGTGAAACCGAGCTTCACGTCTTCATCCGTCATATCGTGTCGCTGTGACATTAACCGCAGGATCAACAAAGCTCAAGAACAAATGAAAAGTGAAATGATTTATATGATTTATTAGACATTTGGATTTTTCATTATCTGCACATTTATCATTCACGCTCAGAACGTCTCTCTCGAAACCCTCCGTCGTGTTCACGTACAGACGTTTGTTTCACGATGGAAACTCGTCGTGTGTTTCGTGGTCGCAGTCGCTTCAAACTTCAGACTCACAGTTAATTCAGCTTTAAGTGGATGACTTAACTTTTCCTTGGCTCCGTGTCCAAGCGACGTGACTCTCCGATTCCTGAAGTGTGACTTTTAATTACATCTGACGCTGTCTAATAAATCTCGTCTCCTGAAAGTAAACTCCTCCTTCGGCTCCTTGTCTCTCTGTCCTTCTTTTCTCCTCCCTCCTGTTCTCCCTCTTTCACAGATATATGTAGAGTTATCTCTGAGGAACTCCATATATCCATGTTGTGGGGATAAAGGGATTCTCTGGCAGGTTGTTAAAATGACTCATGAGTTTAATTTTAACCTAAAATGGGATTTGCAGTCGCTCTGTCAGAGCCACCGTTTTCCCCCCTCCGTTCTTTAAATGGCGGCGTCTCGCTGGATGAAGGTGACGGGTTTTATTAATAGAGCAACACATTCAGTAACGTCTTGTTGTGTCTGCTTCTTCTCAGACTTGTTGGCGGTGCCCAAGCATCCGTACGCCGCCATGGAGAACTGGGGCCTGAGCGTCTTCGTGGAGCAGAAGATCCTGCTGGACGCCGAGGTGTCGTCCTCGTCTTATCAGATGGAGCTGACCATGGTGGTCGTCCACGAGATCTGTCACCAGGTAGGACGGTCCAACCTCCTCCCATCTTCACCACCTCGACTCAAACTGGGGCTGAAATGTTGTTCGAAGACAGTTTAGAGTTTAGTATCTCGCTTAAGGGTATTGAACCACTGTCCCTCTGGTATGTGGACGACCCGCTGTACCTCCCTTACAAGTTAATCAAAGTCTGATTATTCACAATCCACTGGACCAACATCTCACACTGACACAACAATGAATGAATTAATAATAATACAGACAGAAAAAATAAGTTTAATTATGTTTATTCAGTGAAAATAAAGTTTTCATGAAGACGAATTAAATAAATAACAGTTATTTGACCAAAGTCAAAGTGCCTCTGCTCCTCCAGAGGGTTTTAACTTTTTTATATTTCTACCTTTTCATTGATTTCCCAGATTAGTTTTTTAAAGAATCATTTTGAGGTATGCTTCGATGCGTTAGAGCTACGCCCCCTGGTGTCCACAGAGGTTTGACTCCCTCTTCTGTATCTTCAGGTTTCTGTCCACCACCTGTTTTCACTCACACTGTTTAATAACTGGGATTCGGAGCTCGTTGAAAATGTAATTAACTCTCTGGTGTTTCGCTGCTCGCTGCTGCAGCTCAGGCAGGAGAACACGGCAGAATGAAGTGTAGGCAGCACCTGAGGTGGCAGCTGCGACATTAAACCGCTGCAACTGTTAATCAAACTGCAGGAGGTGACGCCGCCGCGGGAAACGTCCAAACTTTTCATCGTGGGCAAACACACAACACGACCTTCTGTGTTCGGAGCTCGGCCGCAGCGAGACGCCGGAGACGAGCTCAGTGTTGATGATGCTGTGGGAACATGTCGGAGGACGGTTTTCACTTTCATCTGCTGGAGGAGGTTTTTAGTTCGTCAGCAGGATTAAGCAAAAACTGCTTGATGGATTTGTACCAAAGTCGGTTGAATGATGGGACACGGGTCAGAAAAGGACTCATTAAAGTTTGGTGCTGATCTGGACAAAGATCGTCAGACATGCACCGAACTTCAGAGGGAACACAAATGTCTGAGTGAGACGCTTCACACTTGAGACACAGACGAAGGAGACACAGACGTAGGAGACACAGATGTAGGAGACACAGACGTAGGAGACACAGACGAAGAAGACACAGACGTAGGAGACACAGACGAAGAAGACACAGACGTAGGAGACACAGATGAAGAAGACACAGATGTAGGAGACACAGACGTAGGAGACACAGATGTCAGGAGAGCTAATGCCGGCGTTTTCCCCCCAGATATGAATTCATAAAGTCAGACATGTTTATGAGCTGGATATTTATGTGTGAGTCATTTGGTGCAGATCCAAATAAAAATCCAGCTCCAGCAGATTTAATCACGGTTTCATAGAAACGCTGTTGTTGGACGTTGGAGCTGGATTTCACTGCAGCTTTAAAAGAAAATTGGAAATAAACTTTATATATTTATGGAGTAAGACGAGGGATTACGATTCATTTTGAACAATAAAGAAACTTGAACAGAATCCGTCGTGTTACTACTCAGAGCAGGTTATTGTCTGTGTGAAGACGGACGTGAAGAGGACAGTGTCTCCTGTCTGAGGATTCAGTCCTGGATGAAAACAGTTTCTCCACCGCCTCGTGCAGGACGTGGTCCTGTGGAGGAGTTGATTTTCTGTCTTGATCCTTTTTCACGCCACCTGTCTGCGCTCGTTACCTCGGAGGGGACGGATTCTGTCTCTTTTGTCTGTGCTTGTCTTCTCCGAGCAGGAAGTCTCAGAAACACATGGAACAGGTTTTTAGGGACGTCTGCTGGAGAGTGGAGCCACGGGCGGAGAACGACTGATGTTTCTGAACTCTTCTCCTGAACTTCACTCAGCTCCATGTTCTCCCCTGGGTTGTATGGATTTTGCAGGAATTTAAAAAACTTCCCATCATTATTATTATTATTAATAAAAAAAATCACTATTTTAAGAGACAGTGCAGCGTCTGCAGGAGGAGACAGAGTCAGTGTTCCTGTGTCTGTGAGAGCTTCATTATTCACCGTTTGATTTCTGGGCACGAGTTAAAACTCCAGCGTGAAGCTTGAAGCAAAGTTTGTGAGGAGGAAACGATGCGGCTGCAAAAACAGTGTGTTAAAGACACAAACACGACACTGAGCCTGAACCTGCCGCCGCTGGTTCACACTCACGGTGTGTTCAAAGTCAAACACGAGATAAAACCAAGGGTGACAGTGTGTGTGTGTGTGTGTGTGTGTGTGTGTGTGTGTGTGTGTGTTTGTGTGTGTGTGTGTGTGTGTGGTGGAGGAGATGATCAATCTTTTACAGTACGACACTGAATACGTGACGAGCAGACAAACAGGACGAAGAGACAAGATCTAAATGTTTGAAAAGAGAAGACAGAGAGAGAGAGAGAGAGAGAGAAGTTCAATGAGATGAATCCAGACAACGAGCAAAGCGAAGTTTGTTTATTCCAGAAAACGCTGGTGGATGATTTCCAGTCTTTCAGCTGCACAAACTAGAACCTGTCCATGACGACGAAGTGATGATCTGAGTGGAGACGTTTCAGAGGCAGATTCTTTGTTTCTGATGCGACCGGAGGCGAAACAGAAGAGTTTCTCTGTGAGGGTCCTTTAAACGTGACAGTGGCTGGTTTCTGGTTTTCATGATGGAAATGAAAAGCTGCAGTGTAAATATTGCGGCGCCTCTGGCTGACGGTCGTCCTCGTGTAATTTTTTTTACTCGGGGATGTGGCCTCAGACCCGCGTCTCTCTGTGCTGAGTCTGGATGAATGTTTCCCTCAGGCGGCCTCTGGCGTGGAGCAGAGAGAACAGAGCGAATAACAGCGTTAAGCTTGCGCTCTGATGCTGTGCTGTACATTAAGCCATTTTACTGCACAGGTCATAAAAGATGAAGTGCTGGTGTTTGTGTTTGATTTTGATTCTTTTCACTTTGGTTTTTCTGAAGCTTTGCTCGTCTGCTTTGTTGGTTTAGAGCGAGAGAGTGAGAAGGAGGAGGGACGATAAAAGAAAAGTTTTTCATTTCATCCTAAAGTCACATTATGTCTCACACACACACACACACACACGCGCGAATGGAGGGAGGAAGTTGTTTGAACATTTCAGTAATCATCTCGTTGACCTGTCAGAACTTTAACTGGAGACAGAACCAGGAGTTTGAGCCGAGGTTTAACTTCAGTGTGAGTTTGTGTTCGGTCACATTTCGAGGATCCTCAGATTTCTCAGGTTAAAAAACACTTTTGTTCACTTCCGTCTGTTCGGGTCAGTTCTGTCTTCATCTGTATTTACTGAGTCATTCAAACGATTTCCACAAAATCTGGCAAAAGGGAAAAACACCAAAAAAAAAAGGACTTTATTAAATATTGGAGCAGGTTTGAATAAATGATTTGATCCTGTTTTATTTTTAAATTTTATGGTGGAAAAAAAGTCAGGGCACCAAAGTCAGACAATGAATATCTGGATAGTGTTTCCAGATGTGAAACGAGGACTTCGAGGTTCTGCAATGAAAGAACTTCGCTCTGAACTTTGTTCTGGTTTCGTGTTCTTCTCTGAGTTTCCGCTCCACAGACTCAGCTGCACATCCGGCCGCTGGGTCGCGTCAGGAGTCGTCAAACATGCGACACGTGGTAATTTCACCGGCAGACCGGCGATGAAAAAGTGAAAGTGGCGCCGATGTCTTGTTGGATTCGTGCTGCTGTTGTTGACATGTCGGTGTTGTGCTGTTCTCAGGCGAACAGATGGAGAGAGTGTGGAGGGAAACACGAGCAGACAGGAAGCTCTCCTCCGTCAGCCGAGACAAACGCATCAGGACCACTGGTGGCCACCAGTGGCTGGATTTGATTGTAGGTTATGTAACGGTAGTAACGTTTGTTCATGTGGATTTGCTGATGTCACGTGGTTTGTTATGTGCGTCCAGATGTGCTGTGTGTGTGTGTGTGTGTGTGTGTGTGTGTGTGTGTGTGTGTGTGTGTGCAGCAGAGCACACACACGTTCTTGATGTTTCTGACTCTTAAACTTCACAAACATCATTTCTGGAGGAGTTGGATGTTTCCAGCTCGGCCGCCATGTTGTTTCCTGGTTGACAGTCAGTCGGGCGCAGGGATGAGTGACAGCTCAGGGAGGAGAGTGTTTCTCCAGTCAGGTGTTGGAGGGGACAAGAGGACAGATCTGTCAATCATCTGTTTTAGTTCCTGCTGGAGACGACGTCTGTCTCAAACCTTCAGTGACTCCTCTGCTCGTCCCGACTGTCACGTTGAGAGTATTTTCATCTGAGGAGAGAAGGGCTGTGTGTCAGTCACGTGTTTTTACTACACCTTTATCTGCGTCTTTGACTTCCTGTCTTCATTTAGCGACGAGAGCTAAAAACCCTCCGTCCATTTCATTCTAACATCTGAGACGTTTCTTCTCCGATCCGGCGTCACAGAGAGGATTCAGATTTCTGCAGATTAACAATCTAAGTAGTTTAAGAACATTCAAATCTTCATTTTGAAAATAAGAGGATAAACACAGGAGTCCCTCTTTAAATGGACAACTGGTCCTCAGGAGGACAGAAACCCGGAGTACACACCCTCACAGTGCGGTGTGTGTTGTGTTGTGTGTTGCTGTCAGTGTGTATAATGTTCCTCTGCAGTGTTTTGCTTCAAACTAGATAATTTATTGCTGCCGACCATGTTTGCGTAGAGTTCATTAAAATTCAAGGAGCCATAAATCATCTTATTGTTCTCTCTCCGCCCGTCTCACTGTTTTTCATTGTGTCTCTCTCTCCCTCCCCCCAAAACTGAAGCCGAAGCGCCTCGATCGCCCCCCTGGTGGCTGGCTGCAGTACAGCTCATTAATCTCTCCCCCTCCACGTTAGCAGATGGGACTTGGACCAAATCAAATAAAAAATCAAAGTAGACTCAATGAATAAATGTTTGTCATTGATGTTTTTTATTAATTTCAGTTCGTCCTCATCTCACTGTTGTTTGTTTCTGATCAGTTTGGTTTTCATTCATGAATCGATGATATAACAATACGCTGAACTGTCGTGTGATCTCAGAGAGTTTGGCTTCATTTCTGGGTAGTTGAAGGAAGTCGACTCATTTCCTGCATCTGCACTTTCTTCCACCTTTCACCATTTTTTGACCTTTGACCTCTCGACTCTCTGTTGTTGATCTGCTCAGTTTTAAAAAAAGAAACTAACAGCTGGCCGGTCTTCAAGTCTTCCAGACTCAGTAAATATGAGAAGCTTTTTCATGTTCTTTGAAAACAAAGCTCAGAGTCTCCTCGGAGGAAATAAACCAAATGTGATGCAGCGGAATTCTCATAAATATCCCTCCTCTGAATACGTCTGATTTATTTCATCTGGATTCATGAATGATTCTCCGAGAGATCAGTCAGTTAATTATGTAATTTATGAACTAATTGTTGATTATTTACTAAGAACTAGAAATGAAAGCAACAGAAATGAAAATCTGAGATTCACCTGCAGCCTCGTGTGTTCCAGAGCTGAAGGACTCGAGTGTTTCATCAATACTAATGTGTGAGAGGAATACAGTTATATCTACCTGTGTGTGTGTGTGTGTGTGTGTGTGTGTGTGTGTGTGTGTGTTTGTGTGTGTGTGTGTCTGCCTCCTGCTCATGTCCGAGGCTAATTATCAGGCCATCAACAAACACCTTACACCATGAATGTGTGTGTGTCTGTGTGATGCTTATTAGAGCTGCACACACACTCACACAAACCTTAACAGATATAATGAACCACAAATGTGATATGTAGAATAAATTACACACACACACACACACACACACTCCTGCTGCTGCAAATGTGGATCCACGGCTGTAAATATTTCCCAGCAGCAGCAGCGGCCTCCAGATGTTTCAGGACCTTTTTGAGCCTTTTGTTTAAAAATGCATCTTGAATAATAAGTTGTTAACATTTTCTACATCCTCCTGCTGCTGTGAACAATAATTTAAGATGGTTAAAAATACCTTTCTGTGAAAATAAATCTATTTTAAACATTTACATCGTCAGTCAGAACAGATGATTTTAAATTTCCCCTCTGGATTTGTCAACAGTGACGAAAACGCAGAATAAAACAAAAACATAGCCTTGTCTTTTAAATAATAGAAATATCATTCAACCATGTTTTATTCATAATCAACTTTCATTTATTGATGGTGCTTATATGTTTCTGTGAGAAGAGTCGTCTCAGGTGGAGTCAGACGTCGTATGTTTATCACACTGTGTGTCAGGTTCCAGACCAGAACTAAAACTCTTTACAAAGATTCAAATGGTTCAGGATTGCAATGAGGATGAAAATACAATAACACGAAATGAGATGAATCATCCAGTGACAAAAGAAGATAAAGGGACAAGCTGCAGTCGACTCTCAGATGTTCTTCAGAGTTTCTTGGCCGATGTGAATGAATTAGCATTTTCATCATCCTTATCAGGGCCGATATGTTAATGTACATTTGGTTGGATCCTCTCCATAATTAGTTCTGACCTCGGTCAGAGTTTGGAACTTTCAGGAATTCCAGTCACGTTGTTTTCTGCAGAGAAACTGAATCAGGTGAAGCTTCAGTCTAAAGCCTCCGAGAGTCAGACGCTGCATCGTCTCATCTGAGCCGTCCTGATCTAAACTCTGCACATGAGTCCTGGATTCTGCAGCAGACCTCTGAGAGGGGGTCCGGATGGTCTGACCAGCCTGAAGTCAAACTGCTCAGGACATGAATGTCAATGTGGAATCTTTCTCAGTCATTCAGCTACGTCGTCCTCCCGAAAACAAATTCCTCTGTTCTTCTACACGAACAAGATCTGGTTCCAACTGGTCCAGAACTCTGCACAAAGTTTCGAGGGACGGATCCAATCTGAGGCAGAAAGCCTGAATCAGTCGTGTTAACCTGGACACACTGCAGCTGATTCAGAACTCTTGAGCAAAGCTATGAATCTGTATCCTCCTGGTCCAGGTGCTGTTTGGTTCTTATCCTGGATCCATCTGCTCCAGATGTCACTAATTTCCTGTCTCTTATCATTAATACGTTCCAGCTGCAGGCGGGTTCTGTTTCTTTGCCCTGCTGGGCTCTAGTTCTCCGGCACAGGCTATTATCCTGAATCAAACTGCAAAGATTAGCAGCATTTGGCCGGTGGATGCGGTTAAATCCCAAACCTGACAGCGGTGGCACAAAGATTAATTAAGCAGGAGGTCTGAGAGTTTTCTGCGACTGTTGTTGATCGTGTTCCTTTCAACTGCAGCTCGTCAGGGCTGAAGACGCCGTGAGAGTCTTTACACTTCCACAGATGTGCAGATGTAAACAGCGTCGGTGCCAAACGACAAACAAGACGCGTTTTTCTGTCGGCTGTCGTGGAGCTGTGAGAATCTTCATCCGAACAGAGAGTGAAAATCAGATTCAGTCCCTCTGCTGAAGAGAGGGATGAATATTTATAAGTGAGGGTCACACGGAGGGAGGAGGATGATCAAAGGCCCAGATCTGCTTTGTTCTGGGAGAGAGAGAAAGAGAGACAGAGAGAGAAGTGAAGGAAGGAAAGAGCGAAGGTGCTGCTCTTAAGAAGGAGAGGAGCCCGTCCTGTTGTCTCCTCTTCTTTAATTCAGTGCGTCACTGCATAATTACTGTGAAATTAAATGTATGACGCAAGTGACATTATTTTAAGGATACCGGCGACAACAATGTAAATTTTAAAAGCCAAAGAAAAGGAAGAGGATGTTCGAGTGTTCAATTGCACCGGCGTGTCACGGTAACATGATCGCGCCCCCCCCCACCACCCCCCCACCCACCCCCCGCCCGCTTGTTGTCGCACCAGAAAATTCCCCCTGAAGGTTCCCCGGAGCAAGACACCGGCAGAGCTGCAAAGACTCATCTGCATTTAACAGACTGAAGCTTTACCTGCACTGACGCTTCTGACCGTCAATGTTAACACACACACAGAGACACACACACACACACACACACACACACACACAGACACACAGACACACATCTATGTCACCTTGAGTTATTACTGGCAGTGATGAGCTTCATGAGCAGCAGCGAGTTATTCTCTGGGCGATACTTTCATCGGCTGAGGATGAGCAGGAGCCTCGTGCAGACGAGGAGAAAGTGTTGTGTCGTTGCTACTCGAGGTCAGAAGAACCCGTCCGCTCAGGTGGATTCTACACAGGAACAACAACCAGCCGACAGCGCCGCTCTTTAAACTCTGTGTTTACTACTGTTACCCTGACAACCAAAGTCCTCTATGACCATCGGTACCCGCCTAACGGTCGTGTCTCAGGTTAATATCAGGTTTATGGATTCTCATTGGTTACGTTTTAAAAGCTGTATTTAGTCTCCATTTGCATATATTATATTTCTATGATCTCATCATTTGTCTTTCCTGTGAGAACGCTGGGCGGACGATGAGATAACGGGTCCCTGGTTGAAGCCCCCATCCCCCCCCCCCCCCCCACACACACACACATGAGCGCAGGAGCCAAATAGCTGAAAGAGACACAGAACGACTACAAATGACTTGCTTGTGTCAGAGGCTGTTGTGTGTCTGTCCCTGTGGTCGTTGTGCGTCTCTGTAGTCATCTGATGGACTTACAGCAGTCATTTAAAACACAGGCTCTCTACCCACCAGGCTCCCTCAGAAATCCAGCCATGGTTGAGAGTGATCAAAAATTAAAGAACTGTAGTCTGTGTATCCTCAATACTCATGTAATGTTAATATTATTTTGTAGTACTTACTGGGCGGCTCACAGTTTGTCTTTTCTCTCGGATGGACCCCGAGAAGTATTTCTGGGCCCCTCTCAGGTGGTTTTAAATCTCAGCCCGAGAACGCTCCTGATGTCAGTCTTTTTTTTCTTTTCACGAAAAACCTCCCCACCCACGATGCACTTGTGTAACCACGACAACAATAACAGCCGTAACCACCCGTCCCCCCGTAATGGCCGACCCACTGGAGGCTCCCTCTGTTTTAATGAGGACGAAACTGGATGAGAGACGACAGAGCAGCTAATGAAGGCGAGAGTGTTGTAAAATCTGCAGAAGTCGTCATTTTTAATTATTACAGAAGTCGTAACAACTACAGGGGATTAGTCTTTTTCATTGAGTCTGTCACTATGAAGCTAAACTCTCCAGAGTAAAATTAATTAGGCTATATTTTCGATTTGTCTGGAGGCTTGAGCAAACTGTACCCGTATGAAATTGAGGGTTTGATGAGAACTGGAACTTACTGACCCACTTCGAGCTTTTAACAGCCGGGCAGCGGACACAGGCTGGAATCCTCTCGGAGCAGGAAAACAAAAATAAAACTGTCGGCTTTAATGAAAGAGCAGCTCGTCAGCTGTTCGTCTGACGGAGGGAGAAACTGTCCGACAGATGTAAATTGATTTTAGACCCAGAATTTAAAGAATCTCCTTCATCATCATGCTCTCGGGTTTTTACTGCATCAGAGTGAAACGTAAAAGAATCGGATTTAAACGGATGGATGAAGTGAAACAGCCACTAGAGGGCAGCGTAGAGAGAGGAGCTTCTGACAGACATGTTCTCGTGGGAGGAGCTTGTGATAACGTTCCTCTGAAAGGTGCACAGCGTCATTGTTGGAATGTTTTCCCTTTTCTTTATTTCTTCCTATTGGCTACTTTCCCCTCCTCTCTATCTCCGGTGCTATTACTCCGATTTGTCTCTTTCTGTTTCTAACGTTCAGCTTTAAATTAGTTTCTTGAGCAAACGGAGAACTACTGATTTTGAAAGCTTGTGACTAAGCTTCCAAATTAACCAGCTGACGTCACATATCGAATTATCATTGTTCAAGTGTTTGAATACGTTTTTACAGGTTTGTCACTCAGAAGAAACTTCCCAAACAGCACTTCCTCAGTTTGATCTGATTGATCATAGTCAGGTGCATTATGTGAATTCTCTCCATTATAGTTTCCTTTGGTGCAGAAAAATAAAAATCCATAAATACAAAAGGGAATAAATTGTACTCGCAGCCCTGAAATGGAGAAATATTCACTTCTGTGCTAAAACTGCAGTTTTTGAATCTTACAGATTAGTTTCACACATTATGTGTTGAAGCGTCTCCTCATGTGACTAAAGGTGGAACAGCAGTGTTCTCCGTTGTGTCTTTAAACTTTCCATTCAGAGCTGGGGCAGGAATGCAAGTGCAACAATTCCACCTTAAACGGTCTGTGAGGACTAAAGGTCAAAGCTTTTTTCCCAGAGTCACTTTCAGATCTGATGGTTTTACTTTTCCAAAACAAACTTCATCTGGCTTCGTTCTGTTTTCCATAAATTGTCGTGGTTTCCTCTGAGACCGTGGCTCCGCCTCAGGGAGTTGAACCAGCGCCTGCCGAGCCAGGCAGCGGGCCTCAGCTTAACGGTCTGCCAGCTCCCACAGAGTGGTCGGTTTGAATCCCTGCCCAGACTCAGCCCTGGCAGACAGGAAGCAGGAGTTAAGTTAGTTTTCATGTCTGAACACATTCTTCTGCTTCACGTGATGAGCTGAGTCCCAACAGGTGACGGAGGAAAAGTCAAAGAGACGTAGATTTAAAACTGCACCAAACCCATTTACAGCAATAAATATTTGATTCTGGCTCGTTCAGCCTCTGCAGAGACTCAAGTTTGGCCGAGAAAAGAAGAAAGTTAAATGAGAGTGAGGGAAAATGTGTTGTGAGGAATTACTTTGGAAAAGTGCTTCAACACAGAGTTGTAATACTCTGGCCTGTAGTGTGGTAACAAACTAGGGAACACACTCACGGTACACAATCCTGCTAACGTTAAAGAAAACAATGAGCACGCCTCTGACCCCCGACCGCTGTAGTCCGTGGGTTCTACCACGCACAGTGTGCTGCTCCGGGTTGAAGTCGTAAACAACTCCAGTCAGCGGTGATTCTCAACATTAAGGTCAGAGCGTCCTGGGTGTTCAGACCGAGATCCTCGCAGATGTCGACACGTTGCTGCTGATTAAATCGTAAATACGCACCTGGAAGTTGTCAGAAACACTTGTAACACACGCGTGTGTGTGTGTGGATTAAATGGCGTGACATGGAATACTAACTCGTGACGGATACTACGCACACCTCCCGCATGCACGGTGTGTGCACACACTCTGTTTGTTCTCAACAGTAAAGGTCTTAGAACTTTCTGATGGCGTCTCTGATTTCCATTAAAGCGGCTGCCGACTGTTCCTCCTTCACTTTAAAAACAAATAAATCCCCAGTCGTCTGTTTCCCGGGCTGTGCCTCCTGATTTGTATGCTGCATATGGACGGATTTGTGACTTTGGGCAACATAATTACACTCGACTTGTTTCAAGTGCAGAGTGAAATGATCCAAATAAGAGTGTAACACCGCACACACTCGTGCTTCGCACACACTTCACTTCACTCTCGACTTTTAACGTTCTGCGTTTGATCGGTTGAAGGACAATTTGTGTCAGAAAAACTGAGAAATATGTAAAGAAGCACAACACGCACTGAGCAGAGGTGTGGAACGTGCAGAGCGAGTCTCTCCTGCAGTCTGACGCTGTAACGAGCCTTTAAAGTGAATTTAGGGATGAACTTTTTTTTTTTGAAAGATGCTCCTCCCTCCACGCGGCAGCTGAGGGTTTAACGGCAGCGTTCAGGCTCAGGAACAAAGCTGGCAGGGACGCGCGGTTGTTCCCAAACGTTGTGTCGTTTTTATTCACACTGTGTTGCCAGGAAACAGCCCGGGTCCACACGTATTACCCCTGTGGCCACACGTTTCACTATCAGCAAAGTTCACTCCACAGTCTATTTTATACGTGCTCCGCCTTTATTAGACCTGACTGTCGGTTTTTACTCCGACGAGGCTCCGAGGCGCCCTGAGAAAAGACTTACCGCCCAATCAGGTGGTAGCATGCCCCGGAAAGCGGGAGCCCAACCCGCCGCTGCCTTTGTCACACTTAATGAGCAACACTGCCGCGGCCGCCCTCGGGTGTTGCTGATGAATAAGGCCTGCTCCGTCACGTCAGCTCAGGACGTACGCTCCGCTGCCTGCTGCCGGTTTGGCGTCATCAGGCGGAGACGGAGCGAGTCCTGCAGGAGGCGGCAGCGGGGCCTCTCTCACCTCTCAGAGCCGGACCGGGTTTCCTTTGTGTTTCATTGTCTCTGGCTCCTTGTGGCATTTTGAGTTTCAGTCACGGCAGCGCTGCGGCTCCAGGGCTGTTGTTGTGTTCACGTCCCTCCTCGGTCCAAGTATTTACTGGACGAAGCACAATTTAAATTAGTTCGAGGTTCCCAGAGGATGAATCCAATGATCCAGAATCTTCATGTATGAAGATCGATCAGTGACTGAAGTCGCAGCAAACGCACTTTTGTGACAGAAACGTTGTTTGAAGTTGAGGCTTCCAGACGACCAAGACCAGGGTTGAATCTGTTCAGATGAAATGAACATGTCTGATGTGAACATGAGTTCTTCTGTGTGTCCTGCAGTGGTTTGGGGACCTGGTGACTCCGATGTGGTGGGAGGACGTCTGGCTGAAGGAAGGCTTCGCTCATTTCTTTGAATACGTCGGCACCGACTTCCTTTTTCCAAAGTGGAACATGGTGAGTGAAAACTTTGTTTTCTTTCAAAACCAAATGTCGTTGTGAATTCTTCCATCTCCTCCAGGATGAAGCAATAATTTAAAAAACTACAGTTTTAAGCAGAATCTGTGGGGATGAGAGGCGGAGTCAACACGTACAATTTATACTGGAGACAACGACTGTAGCTAAAGACTTTGCAGCCAGATCCAGATGTTTTGGCTTCACTTCTGGGGGCTGTGATGTCGTCCATCTTTATTTACAGTCCTGATGAAAATAAAAATCTGCTGCTGCTCAGTTTCTACAGTCGTTTGTTTTCTCTTCACTGTATAAAAGTTTACGTGTCGCCCTGAGACACAGTTTGCACAAGGAGAGAGTTAAAACGGTCTTTTGAGGAGGAGTGAGTCCTGACCGTGACGTCTCCTCCTGAACTCTTCCACCTTCCTCCATTCGCACGGATCAATATCTGATTCCTCCTCCTCCTCCTCCTCCTCTCGGCTTCTCTGCAGCTCAGCAGATGATATTCAGTCTAAATCCACGCAGGTATAATCCTGTTCTGTTTTATTCGACTCAGGTTTGCAAACAAATTGATGCAGAGAGTGAGTCAGCTCCAAACACAATAAAATTTGAAATTAATTCCTCCTTTTATTTGCTCAAAAACCGCCCGACCGTCGTCTCCGCTTCCCCCGAAAACTCTGTGAAAACTTGCCGAACTTTAAATTAAAGCACACACTCACTTCCTCCTGCTTTGTTTCTTCAGATGTATGTTGTGATTTACTTCCAGCGGAGAATGAGTTTAAACCCAAACACCTTATCTTCAGCATGCACACCCAGTCTGTTGCAGCCGGTGACGTGGCATTTTTAAATCCCTGTTACTGTGGCTCTGCTCGGCTGAACGCTCTAATAGAAACAAAGTGCTTCTCCAATGAAACACACAATCATGATAAAGCGCTCGCTTCCTGATAAAAACCAATTCATTTGTAATTTGTATTTAAAAAGCGGTGAGTCGCTGCGCGGAGAGGGAAGAACAAAAGCAGACAAACACAAATATGACAAGGAAAGAAAGTATTCACTTCTCCAATCAGCTTAAATAATATTACATCACATTATTCTTACAGTGATTTAAAGTGGGATTCAGCCATAGTTCAACCCTTGAACTCTGGTGTTTCTAACTTCCTGTGATGTCATTTCCTGGAGAATCCTCAAAGACTTCATATTAAAAGGTGTTCGTCAATAAACCATAGAAATTAAAGAAATGCTGTTATAAATAAACACCTTGATCCAAAATATTTCTCAGAGGAACATAATATTTCTCTGTCATCAGCATGTTTTTCACCTCACGTAACGAAACATTACGACGTCATCACGATCGAACAACAGGAGCAGGTGGAAGACGGAGGCCTCGACTTCCTGCTGCAAGAAGAATTAATGTTCTAAATATTATAGTTTTTATTTAAGATCCATTTAAATTGAAGTTTGAATTCTCAGTTTTCAGAGGATCACCACTTATATGTTTTTTAATAGTAACAATCAAACTCAGTAAATTTGAGACTGATGTGAATAAAGAAACAGCAGCTCAGACATTATTATCCACACACACACACACACACACACACACTGTTAAAACAACGCTCCATTAATTAAAGCTGAATAAGAACCTTTGGCAGAAGCAGCTTGAATCTCGTCGTCTCTGATCGTCGTCCACTGTGATCAAAGTCTTTCTCTCAATCATGAGTGTTTAATGTCTCTGGGTTCGGAGCCGCTCGTTCACGTCCTCAGCTGAATTACACCACTTGGTTTGTTCAAGTGGGGAAAATACTTTTCCTCTTGTTTCAATGAAGGAACAGATTCAGTGTCAGTTTCTTTTCCTTCCGTTGACTCCACTTTTCAAAACCACGATTTTTCTTTTATGCAGCGACGTTTAATTTTGAATCACATTTTAATTTATTGACTTCTGAGTCAAAGTGTTTGTGCCAAATTTAAAGAAATCCACTGTAAGTTTTACTGAGACAGCGCCCCCACGAGGCCAGAAATAGATTTGTAACATGAGAGTGACCTTGATTTTTCGATTCTAATTAAACCTTCGTTCCTTCTGCCGGACGTACTGACGAGAATAAATCATGTTGTGTTTATTCATATATAATGTAATGTATACAGTGTGATAGATTACACTGCAGCTGAGGCCAAGTCTAAATAGAGTTGAAATGAGGATCAGGATGGAGGAGGAGGAGGAGGAGGAGAGGTAAAGGGAGGTGAAGCAGGATGGAGGGTCGACAAGCAGACGTTTAAAAGTTCACCAGCTGCTCCTGAACATAGTCCTGACCCTCTGTGTGTGTGTGTGTGTGTGTGTGTGTGTGTGTGTGTGTGTGTGTGTGTGTGTGTGTGAGACTTTCGGCCTCAGCCTCAACACGTGGGTCCATCTGGTTCATAATGACCAGATGGACCAGGTGGACCCCCCCTCCACTTGTCTCCCTCCCTCCCTCCCTCCGTCCCTCTCTCCCTCTCTTAGTTAAAGTGTTTGTTAACTCGAGCTGATGTCTCATTTAGTCTGATTAATTTTTTTCTCTCAGAGTAATTTTACTTTCGTCCAAATGTGCCATTTAGCTAATTAACTAATTGTGTAATTTGTGAGGAAGTCCCCTGATTCTGTCTGATTACGTGTGTGTGTGTGTGTGTGTGTGTGTGTGTGTGTCTCTGTCTTTACCCAGGAGTTAGCCATGTCCCGTAGAGCGGGCTCAGTCTAGCTCTTGGATAAACAAACTGTTTATCTGTCACATAGCTGAGTTCATTCACTGTGATTAAAACCAGATATTAGACAGTTACGCTGATATCAATAATAAGAACAACAGAAATGTAACTGTTTAATCACAGGATTAGTCTGTACCCACTAAACTGTTTCAGTTACCTCTACCAGTATATAGTCTGATCCCAGCAGCTGTGAAAACCATCAGCATTAACCGCTCATGTGGCGTCCAAACCAAAAATAGACACAAAACTGCACATAAAGGGCGACATGACAGCGCCCCCTGGTAACTGGTGGCAGTAGATCTCATAAATCCTACCTTCTCTATTTTAGTAGAATAAATCAAAATAAAAACAGTTTAATGTTAAATGAATATTTCTCAAAGATGGTTTTCATATAATTATAAAAATGTCCATATATCTATTATTCAGATGCTGTTATTCATCAACATATTTTCTGATGTTCATTAAAACTTCATATCTTTTGAAACTTTAACTTAATGTGATCATTAAAACCATATCTACTTTATAAAAACTTCAATCCATGTATTACACAGAGAATTAGCCACATCCCAACAGATACTGTTAATATAAAGACAGAAAAGATGTTCCTGTTCATTCTGTTCATTAACGACTAAAACTTAATAAGCCACCAATTCCATTGCTTAACAAGATGGAGGTTCATTAAATCCAAATCTCCACTGTAAACACTGGAATCCATGAATTAGACTGAGCCACACTTCTCCGGATTTACCCTGATCCCTGGGGTAATTTAGACAGAGCTCGTTAAAGCCCAACATGTTTGTAGATGTCTATTAAAATCCTGAAAACAGAAGAGGAGAGGAGGAGAGGAGGGAAGAGGAGTAATGGAGGGGAACGAGAGGAAGAAAGACAACAAGGAGAGGAAACAAATGGAGGAAATAAAGAAAGGGAACAAGGAGATAAAACAAGGAGAGGAATGAATGAGGGAAACATGGGAAGAAAATGAATTCAAACAAAGATTAAACTAAACCTCTGTGAACAGAAACAACTGTTCAGATGAATGTGAGTTTGTTTTTATAAACTTGAGTTGAAAGAACGAGTCACATGGTGTCGCAGTCACGTGTTCAAGCTGTTTCCATAAGAAAAGAACAAATGTTTGTTTTTATAGGAGAAGCAACGGTTTCTGACTGACGTCCTCCATGAGGTGATGCTAGTGGACGGCTTGAGCTCCTCCCACCCGATCTCCCAGGAGGTGGAACAAGCGACGGACATCAACCGAGTCTTCGACTGGATCGCCTACAAAAAGGTGAGAACCAGAAAAAGAGCGAAGTGACGAAGAACTCATCCTCGTGAAATAATTCAATTCGTCGTCAAGTCTAAGGGAACGTTTGATTTTAAGTGTTTCTCTAAAGGTGCGATCGCGAGGCCAAAAAATCTTGAGCATAAAAATAATCAGTCATAAGTACCAGGAACGTCCACAAGGGGAGCCCATTCCACAAACAAGCAACACAAACGTTTCATTTCAATAAAAGTATTTTACAAAAAAAGCTAAGTTGCTTCTCGTGCCAGAAAAAAAATCCTACAGGGAAATGAATGTATTTATAATTTATATCTATGTTGGCTGAATAACACACAGAGCATGATAAGCATTAACAACAATAACATCACAGACAAACCACGGTGCCGAGTTTACGCTCGGAGATTTCCCCACATGCATAAACATTCTTTCTACAAAAAATAAAAAAAGAGATAAACTTATTCCAATTACTTGCACCACAGAAAGTCGCAGCTGATGCCAGGGACACAGAGGAAAGGATCCAAGTGCAGATGCCAGAGGCAGCGCTAATGGCTCAGTGAATTTATTTACAAAGAGAGAAACAAAGCTTTACGGGATGACGAGGAAGACGAGGGTCAGAGCAGGAGGATGAAATCCAAACAGGCGAGGATCCAGAAAAACACAGGCAGGAATCCAAAGTCCGATAAACAGGAAGGAGAAAGTGCAGGAAGCCGGAAACAAGGAACCTTGAAGACTGAACACAGGAAGAGGGAACAGAGTGAGGAGAGAAGACAGACGATTGAAGAAGGAGGGACAGTCTGACCTCAGGTGGGTGAACCCGATGAAGGGGGTCGACTCTTTCCCATTGCCAGCAGAGGAGTCAGACTTTATGATTTTTTTTCCCAGGGTGCATCATCTCTCGCCTCGTTGTCTTGATAAATTATTGCATTCAACCTGAGTGACGTCTCCATCGCTGCCAGTCTGAGCCAGTACAAATAAAACATGTCCCTACGGCTAAGCTAAGCTAAGCTAACTTGCTTGTCTGGGTTCAATAAAACCAACAAACCAGCTCCAGGGATGAAACATCACAAGCGTAACGCAAATACGTGCGTGGAAATAATTATCGCATGTGACTGTTCCAAACTAGCTGCTGCTAACTGCTGCTACCTCCCCTAGCTGCAGCAGCTAGCAGCAGTTAGCAGCGTAACCTGCTAACAAACCATAATTTCCTGGTCACCAGAACAACAGTTTAACTCTCTGATCCACTGTAAGTGATTTATTTGTGAATGACAGTCGAGCGAGAGGAGGTTTGACCTGCTGTTGTTTCTCTGTGCCGTCTGCAGGGGGCAGCGCTGATCCGGATGCTGGCGAACGTGATGGGACAGCCGCTGTTCCAGAGGGGCCTCAACGTAAGTTCATGTGGTCGCGTGGGTCCAGATGTGGACACAGAGGTTCACACGTCTCTGAGGACGACAGGGAGAAGCTGCGGCTGGGCTTTAAAACCGTCCGCAACACGTGTGTGTGTGTGTGTGTGTGTGTGTGTTGTCATCCTTTGGCTGCACACTCACTGGAACACGCTGAACTCAGGTTGGCAGCACAGAAGCAGATTTGGCTGCAGGGGAAGTTTGAGAGGCTGTTTTTTTTTCTCTGCTGTAAAAATCTCCGATTTGATTTAATGAATCAGAACTGTAGGAAATGTTTCCGTCTCCTTCGTCAGCTCCTCTTCTTCACCCCGAGATTTATTTGTGTTCCTCCAGTCTCACGTATGTTCCAGACACTTTCCCGCTGCAGTAAAAGTTCTGGTTTAGACTCTGGGACGTTTGCGCTCAGGTCTGAAAACAGCTTCGTTGTGACGGCAGCGAAACATGAAATAATAAAACGTCAGTGTAATGAGGAACCATAAGTTTGTTATTGTCTGAGTCAGTTTATTCTGGGACACGTTCACAGAGAAATTAAACCAAATGGATCCGTGGCGGCGCCGCTCAGCGCTGGCTGTTACACAAAGTGTTGAATCAGGAACCAGAGCACAAAAAGAAGATGCTGTAAAACTCTGTAATAATTGAAATGTTTCCTGTTTTTTAAAGCAGAGCAGACGTGAGTTAGTTAAACTGCGTTAACCACACTGACAGACCGAGCTTGCATTATTTAACGGCTGCTAACGACGTCTCTGATGGTTAATGTCTCAGGAACATCACAGACACAACATCTGAAAAAATCAACTCGAGTCAGTTTAGCATTTTATTTTCCGGCGAAGAAAGAAACTGCTTTTATCAGCAGAACGGAAATAAATCAGTTTGGATTTGAAGTGAAGATGAAGTTTTACTCTGAAATAACAGTTATTGAAATAATCCTGAACACAAACACAGAGTGGTTCACTGTGTCCTGGTTTCACTGCAGGAACCGTCAGTGACCTGAAACACTCGGAGAACCAGAGTCTATATAAAAACACTGCTGATGCAGCAAAGCTGTGTGTGTGTGTGTGTGTGTGTGTGTGTTTCACCAGAAAAAGAAGAAAAGAGGTTTTAAACTCATTCTGCTTCATTTCTTCTCTTGAATTTATATAAATATATGTTTTAACCGGTCACACAGGAGTACAAGAGGCTTCACTACTAACAAGTACTTTTAATTTCATTATTAACTTAAGAAAAGTTAATGTGGTACTTTTTACTTTTACTTGAGTACACTTTTGTCTATTCATGTTTACTTTAACCTCAGTAAAATGTTCGAGTACTTCCTCCTCCACGCTTCAGATCGAAGGTCGTTCACCTCAGTGCTCAGTATTAAACGACACATGAGGAAGCCCCCCCCCCCCCCCCATAGAAAACTCTGGAGACACGAGGTCAAAGTTCACGTCACAAAGAGGAAAACACTCCCAATATCACGTTATCGAGCCAGAAATCCTTCATGTTAACGCTGAGCAGCTGCAGATGTTTAAAACAGATTTGTTTCAGTGAAAAGATTATCTCACACACACACACACATTTACGCTGAACGTTCGTTATCAGTGGAAACAGTTTGGTTTAACTTTATCATGCTGTTAAACTGTGTGTGTGTGTTTATCTCTGTTCATGTCAGGTGGAGAGAAGGTGACACACACACACACACACACACTCACACACACACAGACACACACTCTCGGTTGGTGTTCCGTCTTATCGTTCTCTTCTCTCTGCCTCTTTCTTGTGTCGTTACGAGCTGAACCAACCTCCCGATGCTTTGACACTCGCTCCATCCTCTGCTCGGGGAATGAGTTTTCTTCTTCTTCTTCTCCTCCTGACGCTGGAGACAGACGGAGATCAAACCAGACACAACCGTCAGCGGCGAATCGTCAACACACCACTAAGCCTCCTTTTGAACCGGCACATTCTCTCTTCACTCTTCACTTTGTTCATTAGCTCGGCAAATATAACTCGGAGTTTAGAAGCCGGAGCGAGGATCGCGTCCAAAGCTCTTTAGAGTCAACACAGACGATAAGCTCTGCACGAGGCCGGTTCTTCATGTCCGTCATGTTTGATTCCAACAGTCACACAACACTGAACGATCTGTTTTGCTCAGGAGATTATATTCGTCTGTTTGTAGGTTTCAGCTGGATTATACAAAAACTACTAAACCAATTTCCACCAAACTTGACGGAGGGTTGATAACTTTTGCTGTGGAGGCAGATGTGATCAATCAATCACGGAAGTTGTCAGAACACTTCTGTTTGTCTTTTATATTCATCCTGTCAGAATCAAACATGTTCTGGGAGCTCAGGTCTTGTTGGAGGGATACACTGTCCTGTACTGCATTTCTTAATCTTCGGAGGTTTTGCAGATTGTTGTATCTTAAATTTACAACTTAGAGGATAATTGGATTAATTGATTTTCTACATGCGTGATTTAATTTAATCCATTTTATCCATTTTCAGAAACATAAGACCAGTCAGAGCTTCGACGGCTGATGAATAATACGCTCATGATTCACCAGCCCAGTGAACTACTTGCTTAGATTCGCATATTTCTTTAATCATTAATCGTTCCTCAGCCACAGAGGAACTGAAAATGAGACGAAAAAATAAAAGTAGAGCTCACGCGTCCACCGAGGTCGAACATGATCTAGTTCAGGTTTAGTTCTGATCGTGGAAATAAAGGAAGTGGTTTGATTTTGAATTTGAATAAAAAATGTGTAAGTCTTCATGAATCTGGATTCAGGTGCAATGAATGCATCGTGTGGCGTCTCCCTGCTGATGTCATTTCCTGTCACAGGCTCTTCCTGACGTGTCGTCTGTTGTTGTTTTGCAGGATTACCTGCTGAGTCACATGTACAGCAACGCAGCCAGAGACGACCTGTGGAACAAACTCTCTCAGGTAACGTTGGTGGCCTTGCTCAAGAGCAGGGATTCAAACCTTTATCTGTTCCTCCTTCGACCCCCGGGTAAAAAAAAAAAAAAAAAGAGAATCCAGACTGAGGCTGGTCATTCTTCGTTAAGATGAGAGGGTGAACGTCTTGTTGCTATGGTGACATGAGTGACAGGCGGAGGCGAGGCTTGTTTGCTTGTTTTGCTCCGCTGTGAGATAGTTGCTTTAATTAGCTTCTTCGTTAGCGCTGTTCGCTATATTTAATTAGCTGCCGTGCAATCAGATCTTTAATTCACGGAAGGTTGTTCTCTAAAGTGATTCAGAAACAAAACTGACAAACCTCTTACCAGCGTATTGATGAGGTGATGGGATGAAAGCCTCATTGATAATCTAACGAATCACTGATCAATCAGTGGAAATGATTATTGGTCATTAATTATTTATATGATGTGTCCAGGCCATGCGTTCAGAGGGGCGGGACATTGACATCGGAGAGATGATGGACAGGTGGACTCTACAAATGGGCTACCCCGTCATCACCATCACCAAGAACCAATCAGAGCAGCTCCCTACTCATTACATCACCGTCAGCCAGGAGCACTTCCTGTACGGAGAGGAAGTCAGGAGCAACAACAGGTGGGTGTGAAGCAGCTCGTCACATATCAGTGACCTTTGACCTTAAAGACGAGTTCAAGAGCAGTCTGACAATCCAGTGATTTATGAAGAAGAGAAAAAACTAAACTAAGGAGAACGTTTATTTAATTGATCTATAAATATATAAATATAATATAATATAAATAATATAATTTAAATATAAATATAGCTGTATATTTGATTTACTATAAAGACCAGGTAACTTGTTTTAACCACAGGATCAGAAATTGTCGTTACATTTCTGTGCCAGTTGATTCCGTGGTTTAACCGCAGGTTCAACAGGTCACGACTTCAGGGACCAAAGTTGAATTCGACATCACACAGGTACGGACCGGAGAACAGGAAACACTGTGACCTCACAGGATGACCTCATGAGCTCAGCGTCACCGTAACGTTTCCTGCGAACACATCTGTCGGCTGCAGCGTCTGGGGGACTCCCTCGGTGTGAAGCGCTCCCCCTGCAGCTCAGTCTCGCTCCTCACCGAGCGCTCACTCCGTCCTCTCGGCGATCGCGCTGCCCTTTTTTCCTGAAAAAGCACTTTTCCGGTTTTCGTCAGATTCTTCACCTCCTTTTCATCATTTGTGTTTCATCCATATTTTATTCGCTGGATGTTTTATTCACATTCTTCACAACCTCTGGAGTTTATTCTCTTCGCTGTTTTATCGACCCACTTTCTCCTCCATCAATATTTCACCCGCTCTTTCCCTCCTTTTCTTTTACCTGTTGTTCACTTCTTTTCTTTCCTCTTTTCTCGTCACTTCTTTCTCTCTTTACTTTTTGTCATGTTTTTGTTATGTGACTGACGTTTACAACCCCTCTGACCTCCTCTGTGCCTCAAACTTTCCTTACCTTTTTTATATTTTTATTAATTCATGTTCCTCTCCTCCTCCTCCTCCTCTGTTCTTCTTCTTTCATCCTCAGTCTTTTGTGTTTCTCTCTCGCTCCTCTGCACAGAGTCGCTCCCGAGGTCTTGTCAGCTGATGAACCAGTTTGTTTTTAGGTGGAGTTCAACTCTTTGTTTTTTGCCCTTGTTTGGTCTCGTGGGGCTGCGTTCAGACGCACTCGGCGGTCCCGAGGTGTTCGGCAACACTTGTTGTAGAGAAAGAAACTGGTTGTGCTGTTAGCTGAGCCGTCGTCTCGGCTGAACGTCGGATCGAATCAGAGGCCGACGCTGCTGTTTGATCCTGCAGAGCTGCGTTCAGAAGCACAGCAGAGTCCCGCAGTGTTACACGCTGTTGACTCAAACTACAGGAAAATACAGGCTTCTTAGAAACCAACTGAAATCTACTGTAATGAACAGAAACATCAGCGGATGAGCGAACACTCGGGTCTAAGAGGAGGAGACGGTTCAACAGTTGTCGGACTGAGTGAACAGTTACAGTCTTTGTCGTGTGTGTGTTGAATATAAAATGTTATTCAGTTGAATGAACGGAGGCTCGAGGTTTTGTCTTTGTTTCTCTCATGGAGTTCAGGTTGTTGCTTATTAGGTCAAAGTTTTGACGGATGGATAGAATCACCTGCTACCGACTTCCTGTTTAATTAATGCATCAAGTTTAAACAATCATCAAACTCATTTTTGAAGAATCGTTTGTCTCCTCGTTTGTGACACTTGTTCTCAAATGTCTGACGGAGTCGTTCTTCCCTTGAAGAAAGTCTGGTGGGAAAAGAAGCTTTTTATAAAAGTTTTATTAAACTTTCTGTTTGACTTCAGCTGTTAAGGTGACATTTTAAAGATCACACTTTACTTTTAGTCAAACACTTTACATTCTTCTCTTCTTCCACTTCTCAGGCTGTTTGAGACTCTTTAAACGTGCGGCTCTTTTTTCTTTTTTCCGCCGTCAAACAGAAACAGACGGAGGAAACAAGTGCTTGTAAAAGAACTGAGGTGACAGAGAGAGAGAGAGAGAGAGAGAGGAGAAGCAGAGGACGGCTCTCAACATAAGGTCGAGCTAATGATATTGAAAATAAATCAAACAGGATCTCAGACTTTAAACACATCACAGCTGCAGGTAAACAGATCATGTTTTGTTTCTGTTAGATTTAATGAGCTTTAACGTTAAACAGGACGCCGATAAATTATTTATGAGTCGACACAAAGGGTGAGAAGTTTATTTCTGTACTGTGTCAAAAGTCACACAAACATTTGAGTTCTAATTCAAATGAATTAGAATTACTGCGCTGACGGAGTCTGTTTTTAAATCATCCTCTCAAAACTTGATTTTACACAATTCCTTTCTTTGCCGAGGTCACACAACACAACTACACAATGAATGGAAGTGAAAGCAATGTCCTAACAAGGAGAGCTGTGTGTGTGTGTGTGTGAGTCAATGATTTATTCATCAGAGGCAGAAACCAGCCTTAACACACACACACACACACACACACAGTTGTCTAAAATAAACATTCTTCATGTCAATCAAATATTAATAAACACATTCTGCTGTCCGTGTTTCTCTGAGTGTATGTGTGTGTGTGTGTGTGTGTGTGTGCGTGTGTGTGTGTGCATGTGTGTGTGTGTGTGTAGCTGCCAATCACCTTGTTATAAATATCAGATTCCGTTGCTAGGCAGTGATATTGATCGAAGGTTGCCCAGAGCGACAAATGACTATTATGGGCCTGGTAGATGGTCTTTATGTGGCTGATTGTGTTACAATGACCCTGACCCCTCTAAACACACACACACACAGACACACACACACACACACACACACACACACACACACACACACACACACACACACGCACACACACACACACACACACACACACACTAATACATTCTCTGTGAAGTGGCACCTTCTCTTTAGCTCCAACTAAAACCTTCAGAGACTCATTCTGATTCAATTGATTCATATTTCAATTAGACTGGATTTTAATTACAGACAAACACACTTCAATCAGTCCATTCACAGAGGAAGTGTGTGTGTGTGTGTGTGTGTGTGTGTTCGTATCAAACAACATATTAGATGTGAGGTCTCAGATTGTTCTGTAGTCGTGAGGTTTGTGTTAGAATTTAAATCTGTATTCTGCGGAGCTGCGTTCCTCAGAAATCATTTACCTCCTTAAATGTCAGCCGCTGAAAAACATCCGCGTCTGAGCCGATGCCATTTTGAGATAATCTAATTGGTTTTTAAGAGGTTTTATGAGCCTGATGGGTTTGTGGGACTCAGTCGTGCGGTGAAGCATCAGTTGTGTGTCTGAGGAGAAGATGTAAGAATCACACGCCTCTGACTGGACGACACGTTTAACCTCTCGCTCTCTGAAAAACACCCGGAGCCACTTGACTGATGTTCGCTGCTGCCATTACACTCTCCCTCTCCCTCTCTCCCTCTCTCTCTCTCTCTCTCTATTACGCGGTGAGTGTCGCTCGCTCCATTTGCAGCCGACTCATGTTGAGTGATCATTCCTCTCTCTCTCACTCTCTCTCTCTCTGTCTAATGTCTCTCTATCTGATAAGTGAGGCAATAAAACCTGATTCGATTCCGCTGACCGTCCCTGACATCACTCTCTCGCTCTGTAGTTTACAGTGGCAGGTCCCTCTGACGGTCGCCGTGGGAAACACGTCCACCATGAGTTCAGAGAGACTCATCTGGATCAACAACAGGACAGGTAGACATTATTATCATGTCGGTGATCTTCACCATCAGGATTCAATCATCTCATTAACCAACTTCTACATTGTTTTCTTCACATTCTCATGATCACATGTTAATGAGCTCGTTATCTGCACACGTGATCTGAAGTTAATCCACTATATTATTATGAATATCAGAATATTTTATACTTTTTTAACTTTAATTTTAATTAATAGTAAAACAATTTGAAGAATAAAGCTTCGTCTGCTTCTGTTTTTCTACAACAAAAACATATTGTTCTGTTATTGGGAAATGAAGCTTGGTTCTTTGTTGAGTTAGTGCATGACCGATGTGTCTGCGTCTGGTTCTGGCGAATAAAACTTTGGTTCTTTAAATAAAACTCTGTTTCATTCATTTTAGAGTTTTATAATAAAATAAAGAAAGTTTTGTTTCTGATTTGCAATAAAATCTAATTATTTCTCCCCGGTCATTTTTTTTGATTAAAAAAAAAAAAAAAAAACTTGCTTGTTCTTTTTTTCCAACTTATTCTTAAGTTTTAGTTCGACCTCATCTTCCAGTTGTAAAAGAAAAGACGTCACTTTAAAAAGTCCTGATTTTATAAAGTGTGGTGTCATCTGAAATTCTGACGATCGACTGACTCGTTCGTTTCGTCTCAGAGATGCACAGGATCGGTCAGATGGACGACAGCACTTGGTTGCTTGGCAACATAAACCAGACGGGCTACTTCCGTGTGAACTACGACCTCCAGAACTGGAAACTGCTGATTCAGCAGCTCCACCACAACCCTGAAGTACGACCGGTTCGCCCGAGGAACTCCTTCCTTCCTTAACTCTGATTCTGTTTTTCATCTTCGCCTCTGTTTTCATCTTTTCCTAGATCATCTCGGTAGGAAACAGGGCGGGGCTTATCGATGACGCCTTTAACCTGGCCAGGTGAGTCTTGACTTCTTCTTCTCTTGACCATCATGGGTGCAGTTGAACTTCCTGTCCCTTGTTGAGGCTTCACAGTGAAACGGAGAGTGATGTGTTGAATACGATCTCACACAAACGAACACGCAGTTTACTTTTAGTGCGCGGGCGGTGCCCTTAACGACCGACAGGTTTTTAAACTTGTGAGATTGGCTTCAGAGGAAGTGGGACGTGTTGTTGGCACAGCCTGATTTGAGACAAGTTTTTTTTTCTTTCTCTCTGATTGGTTCATCTGTCACTTGTCAGACATCTGGACGAGCAGCGAGGCCGATCCACTGCGTCTGTTTGGGTTTGATTGTTTCCTAGAAGTCGTTTCTGTTTGTTGCGCTGACGTCTGTTTCTGTCTTTAATGGACTGATACGTTTCCGAGCCGTCGTCATCTGTTCAACAGAATCAACAGAGTCACAGGTTCGTACGTGTTTGTGAATTCATTTGTGCACGAGGCCTCGGGGGTGGAGCTCGGCCAGCGGTGGATTCCTCCACCACCCTCAGCCGCCATGATCGGTGCGGCTCAGTGGCTCGGGGATTACCACTGTCGCCTCGCAGCAGACGCCCCCCCCCTCCCCCCCGAGTGAAGTTTGCATTATTGTGTTTGAATGCCTGTGCACGTTCAGAGCGAGCAGCATTTCACTAAGCTTCACTTTAACTGAAATCATCCCAAACACTTGTTTCGGGTCTGATTGAAAGTCTGTGGTTATCGTTCTCACGCACGTGGTGAAAACTTAAGAGAAGAAAAAAAAAAAGGGCGTTTTGTGTTTTGTGTTTTCACCGAGGTTGTAAAGAAGCACGTCAATGCACAGGACTCCAGATGTTGATGTTTTCCAGAGGTTCTGTATGTGAGAACAAATGTCCGAGTCAGTAGCTCTGTGCATTTTGAGTCCGTGTGAGAAAACAGCAGGAAGACATCTGGAACCTTCGTGTCTCTGAGGTTTCTAACACGTGACGGACGTGAAACTGGAAGAACACAAATACCTCAGGATGAAGACGAGGAGCCGAACACGTAGAAGATGAAGACGTGAACTTGGAATGACGAGGAGATTCCAGATCTGGTGATGAGGGCCGACCCGGACAATCTGCTGCTGCCGCCTCACAAACACTAACCACACAAAGTTTCCAGAGGTCGTGTGTGGAAACAGTTTCTCAGAGAGCACACTGACGTCACTTCTCTGTGATTGGTGCAGTGACGTGCAGGTTCATCGATGTTTCAAGTGGATTTTCAATAGAATATCTTTGACATTTGTGTCCGACTCATTACCTCAGCATTTCTAAAAACCGGCTGCGCTCACAAATCAATCATTTTAAATTTGGCTGAAAAATGACTCAAAAAACAGCGACAGCAGCTGCAGCTTCACTTCACTCAGCTTGAATTCAGGTCAGGATCGTCACAATGGATGTGATTTTACAGCTCACAGATTTCTGTGCGGCTGTAAATTGACTGAAACTGATGGTGTCATCCTGGGGACGAAAACTCAGACTTGTGATTACAATATTTTTTATTTGCGTGGTTTCATTATGAGTTAAACATCTATTTTTTTTAAGCCTTTGTCTAAATTATATCTAAAATATCCAATTTGTAATGTTCTTCACTTTTGAGAGTCGTGCTGTTCTCAGAGTTCGTGGCCTGCGTTCACCTCGTGGCTGCAGATGAGGTGTATTTTACAGATATCTGACAGAATGACACGTGCGTCAGTCAGACACTCGTCTGCGCCGCTGTGCTCGGAGTCGACTCCCTTCGTCTGAATACTGTGAAAAGAGATTCAGAAAGCAGCCGAGCGCGACAGAACCTCTGTGATGAATGAAGCAGGCTGCAGCCGCAGAGGGCGGGAGCGGTGGAGGAGTGAGTGGTTTCTCATAATGACGTTTTCAGCCTGGAGCTTTTAGAGCTCTGTAACCAAAATCTACTCTGACACCAGCCCTATAACTCAATCTACGCCTCCTTTCTTTCTTCTGTATCTCCCTCGCTCAGCCATCTGTTTTCTGTCGTGCTGAATGAGCCGCGGCGCAGACAGCTGTGCTGCCATCCTCCGTTTGAGAGCGAGCGCTGATGAGCGAGGAGCTCGGCCGCACGAAAACTTCAGAAACATCCAGGTCTGAAAACTGGATGAGGTTCATCCATCAGAAAACATTTCCCCTGATCATCGTGATGTTTGAGTTTCAGTGTTCGGAGGAAAGAAACAAGAGAATCAGCTTCATCACTGAGAGGCTTCATTTTTTATTTCACTGAGAGAAAAGAGTCTGAAGAGTCATTAAATATGATGAAATGATTTATTAATACGATACGATCATACATACGTGTATTTATATACCTGGTTTGTGTTGTTGTTGTTAAATTGAGTCTGTAGCTTGTGTTCCTGGTTGTGTTCCTGGTTGTGTTTATGTTCCTGGTTGTGTTTGTGTTTGTGTTCCTGGTTGTGTTTGTGTTCCTGGTTGTGTTTGTGTTCCTGGTTGTGTTCGTGTTCCTGGTTGTGTTCATCCTTGTGCAGCTCACTAAGCAGAAACAAAGGAGAATGTGCTGGTCAGGATTATTTCAGAGTGACAGAAAAACCCCTGAGCTGCAGCTTTATTTACAGAGATGTTATTTCAGCGTTTTTCTGATCACACTCTGAGAACTCGTTACACTCTGATTGATCTTTAACTCCAAATTAATTTCAGTTGGGCTGATTTTTCTTCTGCTTACAGTTCGATTGACTGAAGCTCGAGCTACTGCACACAACGCTAACTGCTCAATGTGTGACTGTGACTTGGTGTGTGTGTGTGTGTGTGTGTGTGTGTGTGTGTGTGTGTGTGTGTGTGTGTGTGTGTGTGTGTGTGTGTGTGTGTGTGAGAGAAGCTAGTTTAGCAGTAATAAATGACTGTGTCTCTCTGAGTGTGCGCTTCAACAGTGATGGATTTCATCTGTGTGTGTGTGTGTGTGTGTGTGTGTGTGCGTGCGTGTGTGCAGGCGACCGCAGCAGTCCCTCGTTAGCTCTCCACTGAGCCTCGCTAATGGCTAATGGACAAACAATTAACTGGCCCTTAACGATGTTAACAAGTTAATGAGCTCAGTTTAAAGCCCCGTTGGCGTCCCCCATAGGCTGCAGCGCTCATTACACACACAGTGGGAAAGATGAACAGATAAAACAACACACTGATGATGAGATGATCGTGGGACCTCGTCAGGACCGGGACAGAAACTCAACGGTCTCAGGTCGGGTCCAGGTCTCAAGTGAACCCGGGAGAACTTCTACTTGAACGGTTCTGGTCTTCAACTTGTTGTTTGAAGCTGTTGAAGCGACTCTTATTTGATATTTTGATGATGTTGAGGACTTCATCATATATAATATAACACAGAGGAACCATCATGTGATGGATAAAATAGGTGAAAAACAAAGAATAGGTGAAAGATCAATGTCTGGATGTTGCTGCCATGGTAACCAACATCTCTCTCTCTCTCTCCGTCTCTCTGCTTTCACGTTCAGTCCCATCAGTCGTTCAGAGAGCTGTAAACAGGAAGTGTCTACAGGCTGGATGGATTATGGTAATGTCCCAGAGGCCCAGGTGCATGATGGGAATAGAGGTGAATGCGTGGAGGTTGGTCGGCATTGGATACGAGGCAGATTATGGAAATACGATGTTCCGGAATTTAGAGTTTCTCCTCTGGCTGCTTAAAGACTTAGAGTCTTATGTGGAACAGATTAACTTTGTGTGGAGGTCTGTCTCCGTCAAACTGTCTCCGTCTCTGTGAGTCCACAAAAACACTTCAGGTGGAGAAGCTGATCCTCCTCAGATCTGATCGACTGTTATAAACACAGTCACACTGACCCGGATCTGAACCTGTGTTTGTCCAGCTGAGCCTCGGACGGAGGAAGCTGAGTGTGAACGTTATTTAATTATTCAAGTTCTAATCTCCCATAATCATCAGCTGTTCTCTCATGGTGCTGTTGGGGGCGCTGTTCTCTCGACTGAACTTTCATTAAATAGTTTATGAACATTATTGTTTGAATGAGTCGGACTCGGTTTCAGCAGATAATCAAAATGAAAGGTTGGGATCTGTCAGTCACTTTGATTGACAGCTCTTGTGTCACGTCACTGTTTGCTGTGATGTCACTTCTGTCTCCGCTGATCGTCAGTCGTCAGAATAAAAAACCATCTCACCAACATCACCTCTCTGACTTCGCTTGGCCCTTATTAATATTCATGAGGTGTGGGCGGGGCTGAAGGTCGATTCAGCAACCAGGTGACGGCCCCCACCCACTGACCTCCCCTTCACCGAAACATCATGAATGTTAATGAGCGCAGAACCAAAGCTCGTTAATATTCATGAGCGCTGTGGCTGTAACCCGGGCCGCTGAAAACCTCGGGTGGCATCAAGAGGCCAAGTTTTTCTAAATGTGTGTGTTCATAAAGTATTTTATACACACGCACACACACACACACACACTGAGGGTTAATGATCACATCTTCGTCAGGATCATTCCCTCAATTGGATTCACGTCCCAGAATGCACCTCAGTTTTTCCTGAACTCTGCTCTTATAACAAAGTTCAGAAGGAGGAACGAGCGTATTTAAAGTGAACAGTGCGGAAAGCTAAATGTGTCACATGGGTCAAAGTGCGGCGGCTGGGACGTGTCAAACCACTGAGTTAAATAAAGTTTTGACAAACTTGGATGAAGTGACGTTGACGTATCCGGATGAGAGTTGTTGTGTGGCTTCATTTCTCTCTCTGTCTCTCCCCCTGTCTCTCTCTCAGGGCCGGGTACCTCCCCCAGGGTGTCCCCCTGCAGCTGATTGGCTATCTGCCCGAAGAGACGTCGTTCCTGCCGTGGCACGCTGCCAGCCGAGCGCTCTACCAGCTGGACAAGCTGCTGGACCGCACAGAGGAATACAGCCTGTTCAGTGTAATCGATCAATCAATCACTTTCTATCAGTCAGTCCATGTCAGCAGACCTGTCCATTGATTAAGACACTGTGTGTGTGTGTGTGTGTGTGTGTGTGTGTGTGTGTGTTTAAAACAGGACTACGTGTTGAAGCAGGTTGCAGCTCGGTACCATCAGATGGGTTGGCCAACAAATAGCCCCGGCAACGAGGGCAACATCCTGCAGGTGTCGTACCAGACTGAGTATGCAGCACGCACACTAACACACACACACACACACACACACACAGACACACACAGTACTTGTACACAAACCTTGCTGTACGGACGTTTTTAAAAAGTTTTTAAAACGTGTCTCTGTGTGCAGGGAGCTTCAGAGGGAGCTCATCATGTTAGCTTGTAGCTTCGGGAACAAACAGTGCCACCGTCAGGCCGTCGCCTACATCTCCGACTGGATCTCCAGCAACAAGAACAGGTATGAGCACGCACACACACACACACACACACATATATACACACACACACACACACACACACACACACATATACACACACACACACAAACACACACCAAGGGTTATAGTTCCTCCAGGGCAGCACACTGGAATCATAGACTTTATATTAAGTCCCAACAGTGTCTCAGTCTCCACCTGGTGGCTGGCTGAGGCATACATCGTAAGTCTTCTCCATGTTAGCGGATGGGACATTTGACGTTTGTATTGCTGTTGTAGAAACATTCAACTCGTGTGATTAATGAAAATAGTCGGACTGTAAATGTACGATGAACGGAAGACAGAGTCTCGTAAGACGATGAAGAGTCGTCTGAAGGATGAGGACTCCGACTCTGGTCACAACAAGTGGATAAACTTATGACAGCGACTTGAATGAAGTGAGAACAAATAAACAAAGTCCGGAACATGTTGTGTAACCTGAACACACAACCTCAAACACCCTGTGTGTGGATGAAGGGGGAGAATGTGAGTCACGGCAGCAGAGCGCCCTGCAGCAGCCAGACTCTCGCCCTCCTCTCACATCCCTTCATTTGTTTCTCTCCTCCATCCATTCTTCACTCCTCTCTGTCTGCCTCAAACTTTTTCTCTTTCATGTGCTGCCGGCTCGTTCGCTTCCTCTGGGGCCTTAACGAGATCCGCAAAATTAGATTTCAAACAGCAAGTTAAATAGAAACAGATGCTGGTGCTCTGTACAGGGCGGCAGGGAGCTGGTGATAAGAGACGTGCATAAATTAAAAAAACACCAAATCAAACAACGAGTCAGACTCCGTCCAGCAGATTTTTATGAATGAAGCTTCGAGGAACACGTCCTCACTAACGCCAGATACGTGTTTACATTTCATTTTCTAAAAAATCCAACAACCTCAACTCTATATTTCCATCTTCTTTTGTTTCATCTCATTTTTCAGCCTTTTTGAAAAGTTTGTCTTTTGTTTATGGAGCGAGCCACGAGGGAGCCGCTCACATGACGACCATATGGCAGCGTTTTTTGGGAGAGGCTGCATTTTACCCAGAGTCGGGTCTTTTTGAGTTGGGGAAGAAATTTGGAAGCGTTCCCTTCCTCAGCGAGGGGAGAGCGCCGGATAAATCCAACATTCATGCAGGATTAATCTCTCCAGGGGGGATTTTTTTTTTCAATATTGCATGGTCTATTCAGTGATTCTAATCCCATCTGGAGAGCACACGTATGTGATTTTCATTCCAAATCTGCTTTTTATCAGGAAGCCACAATAATTGCCCGTCTTGTGAGGAGAGACCTCATCTGACCCGGCATCACAATCATCTGAGGAACAGAAACGGAGGCTTGTTGAGCTGCAGCTGAATTTCGAGTCTGTGTGTATTTAAAAAGACAATAGTTTGAAGAGAGGAGTCAAACGTGTGCGTCACACCTGCACCTCCAGCACATGAAGGGTGTTGAAAAGCACCTGCTGTAGAAGGACTCTGGCTAAAACCTCCTCCAGAACAATGAGTGTAATTACTGCACGGAGTGACTAATGTTTGAGCCCCTACCTCCCCCTGGAATTTTAATCATGTCCCACTGGGGTTTTATTTCAGATGATCAGAAACCATCAGCGTTCATATTTATCTCAGTGTTTCTGCGGCCGGATGAACCTGGTGGGAGGTTGTAGCAGCTGATTCTCTGTTACCCTCCCTGACTCATCCGCTCGGCTTTCAATGCAACAAACACTCACTGACCTGTGACCAGTGTGAGAGCAGGACTTACTTATTCCACTTTCAGGTTTTGTAAAGCTTTCACTCGAACCCTGCGCTCACACTCGTATTTATCTTTTTCTTTTGCCAGGTTTCGTGTTGACCAGTGAAATTGTCCCGCCCTCGATGTGGGTGTGTATCCAGGTTGTTGCACTCCCGCCCTCGACAAATGAAACTGCTTCTCTGAGCACGTGTATCTTGATACCGCTGCTCCACGATCTCCACCGCACGCGCTCAAAAGTGCAAAATCTGAGATATTTTAGTTTCCCTCCAGGAAGTGGAGACGCATTGTCCATCTTTGTTTACAGTCTCTGCTCCGGACTCCTGCTGCTCTGTGGAGGGATTTAAATGTTGAATCTTTGTGGAGCAGCGATTTTTAAAAGTCAAAGTGACATTTCGAGTGTGTGGCTTCAGACAGACAGGAGGACATATGCAGGAGACAGTCAGAGCAGATGGTGGAGAGACATGTTTACTGTCAGAGCGGGAGTTTGATGCGGAGGAAGAGTGAGAGGGAGGGAGAGATATTTCAACAGGAAGTGAGAACTTCAGGACATAAAACATCCTCTAGTGTGTTAGTTAATGGGATCTGAGCCATCTGGAAGCTTCCAGAGACAACGTTTTATATTCTGCGGAGGAAAACTCCACATTACTGCTTTTATTTCCATTACAAATACCTGCAGCGCCTGTAGAGACGGAGGACGAGGGACGAAGTGGCGGACGTGGTGGTAAAAGAACGAGCGGCAGCAGCAGTTAATGTTTTACATGAAAAAGAATCTGTTTATCTGGTTTAACACACACATTCATAAATACACACAGTCGAGTACACTGTGTTTGGCAGATCCTGTCAGAGGAGGACTTTAATGCAACTGTCAGCAGCAGTGTGTGTGTGTGTGTGTGTGTGTGTGTGTGTGTGTGTGTGTGTGTGTGTGTGTGTGTGTGTGTGTGTGTGTGTGTGTTGAAGCTTGCTCTTAAGTGGAGCATCTCTAAAATGATTTCCCAGGTCGGTGAATGATGTAATTCTCCGTGCATCACTCACCCTCCACTCACACATAATAAATACACACAATATCAACACACACAGACAGACACAAAATATATCTACACACACACACACACACTTTCACACAATGTGATAGTTCAGTATGTACTGTAGTTTTGACGCCAGCTGAGCTCACTGTATTGTGATGAACGTTTTTAGTTTTGCTTTACTGATGATTTAGGTCGAGTACACACACACACACACACACCACATACACACACCACATACACACACACACACACACACACACACATACACATTATAGGGCAAAAGGAAAAGTTAACCTTTTTTTTGCTTTACTGACGATTTAGCCAGAAACCAGCTGGGGCGTGTGTGTGTGTGTGTGTGCGTGTGTGTGTGCATATGTGTGTGTGTGTGTGTGTGTGTGTGTGCGTGCGTGAGTGTGTGTGTGTATGTGCGTTCTAGTGCTCAGGATCTCTCATTAGCACCATGTTCCCTGTGACACTATACATCAATCCAAGGCTAAACACAGGAAATAGAATCTACACACCAGGTTTACCAGCCCCCCCCCCCCCTCTTTTCGTTCACTTAACGTGATCTGAAGCTGCTCATCATTCACTCTGAACGATGAGCAGCGTTTCGCTTGAAGCCTCCAAAGAAAACAAGTGAGTCCAGCGTTGAGACTCTTTTTCACACTTCATGTAAGTGAGGACGCGTCTCGACTGGAGAAACACGATCTGTATCCAGACTTAATAAATCTGAGCAGACTGTGAAACTGAAAACACAATTAATTCAGTCCACAGGCCAGTTTGTCTCATGCAGCTTTTCTGAGTCTTAGTTGAAGGCGAAGTCTTCGTCTCTGCGTTTCGTGGCCACAGGAGAAGTGAAGGGATGTTTCTTCTCTAATGGAGTCGGGAGTTTCTCACTTTGCATCCGGGGAGCGTCCCGGTTAATCCTGCGGACGTGTCTTATCTGGGTTTTCACTTCAGAGACACATCCCGTCTCTGCCGCTCTCACTTACAGTGACGCTGCTCTCAGGCCCGCTGAAATCTTCCAGAGGGTCTGTATGTGAGAACGGAAATATCTTGAGTCAGTTGCTCTGGAGGTTTTTTCTAAACGTCTCCCATCAGGCCCCCCCCCCCCAGGTAAAATGTCAGGGGGACATTTTGAGACAGCTTTAGAGAAAATGAAAGTAAAATTAAAAACCTGAAACTCCAGAGAGACACTGTTTTCTGCTCATGTCTGAAACTGACTTCATTAACGTGACTTCAGTATTTTACCTGTTGTTCGTGTGTTTGCAGGATTCCTCCCAACATCAGAGACATCGTGTACTGCACCGGCGTCAGTCTGATGGACGAGGACGTGTGGGAGTTCATCTGGATGAAGTTCCACTCGACCAGCGCCGTTTCAGAGAAGAAGATCCTGCTGGAGGCTCTGACCTGCTCCGACAACACTTTCCTCCTCAATAGGTACAAACGGACGACACTCGCCTCGCACTTATCTTATCGACCAGTCAGAGCGCTTCACACTAACAAGCCACATTTCACCCCCACACAGACACACACACACACACAGACACACACACACACACACACACACACTGACAGTGACTCAGGAGGCTGCAAAGGATTCTGTGTTTTACTGGAAGAACATCGAGTCAGAAATATCCCTGTACTCGTGAGCGGCTGCTCGTCCGGCTCATCCTGCGGAGAATCTCATCGCGCAGTTTTCAGCTACATCGTGTGGCTCCGTGGTTCGTTCAAGAATCGACGGCTGTTGATTTGTTTTCATTAATGTACGAGCAAAGAGACGCACGAGTTCATCAGGAAGATTAAAAACAACATCCAGCAGGGGGCGACACAGGAAGAGACTCATTAAAAACATATTCTGATTTATTATTTTTACCAACGGATGAAACACAACCCCGTCTCTGTGTAGTGAGATGTTCACAGTGTCACAGTCTCATTGTGATTTAAGCTTCTTCCACTGCTTCACTCGGCTTCTTACTTTGCTCCCAACGCTTCGCGGTAGTTGTACTCTGACTTCCTTTAAATTGTCCTTATTTTAACTCTGTGATGCTCTGCCCCCTGCTGTTCATGTACTGTTATGCATTAATTTAAAAGGACACACCCATGCTAAAGGTTGGTCTCCACCTGCTTAAAGAAATACGTGGCTCTCGGGTCACATCAGTGTTTATCGAATGAATTCATTGAACCTTCACCTTTCTTTTCATCTCTTTTTGTTCTCCACCACCTCCTTGAGGAAACATCAGGCTCTTCAGCAGCTCGGTGTTCACCGGCCGCTCCCCGTCTGTTTGCTGCTGTCAGCAGTGGACAGTGGAGTTTTCGAGCAGTTTTTTGTGGAAACAGAAAAAGCTGCTGGATACAACATTAACGAGAGCCGCGAGACTAAACCACAACAGTAAAGTTGTGAGTCGTAAAAAACAAAACAATGAGCCGACAGACATGAAAAACACTTCACAGAGTGGGAGTGTGGATCTCTGAGGGTTTGTGACTGCCAGCGTTACACACTGCTTTTTGTTTTATTGTTAATATAAAGCACGGAGTCACTTTAAAAGCAAATGCGTCTCAAACATTATTATTTTTCACTTCATTATGTTGGTTTTTGGCAGCTGATTTGAAATCAAGCAGCACGAGGAAAGGTTCCCTGATCTCAGCGGCATTTACGTAAGATAAAAACCAAACGGCTCCCTGATACGTGAAGGTGACTGAGTGATAACTGCTGCATTGAAGTCAGTACTTTATTCATTTAATTCAAACTGAACGCTGATTTCAGCTGCACAAAGAGAAACCAGATTATCAATTGAACGAAAGATGAATTGAGAATTATCCCGAGGCCTCAGATAGATGCAGCCCCGTGTGTGTTTGTGTTCAGCGTGTTTTATCAGGTGCTTAACAGTCGCTATCTATTTCTGAAAAAAATAGGGAGGATGGATATCACAACACCGAGAACTACGCAATGGGACACAATGGTGTGTGTGTGTGTGTGTGTGTGTGTCTGCGACAGGTATTGATTTTTCAACCACAGTAAACTGTTCTGCAATCAGAGAGGTAGTACTGCATGTTCAGATAACAGCTATCAGACACACACACACACACACACACACACAATCATAAACTCCCAGGTACACACAATCACACAGCACTGTAACACACTGATTGGTCACACAGGAAATAGTTTCAACACAGAGGGATTGTGGGAAAAGAGAGAGAAAATTGATTTTGGGGTTTAATGAAAAGACGCCAGCTACAAACAACCAGCTAACACACACACACACACTCACACACACACACACACACACACACACACACACAAAGTACAAAGTACAATACAGAGTAGAGTGACAGAAAAATACAAAAGAGGGATGAAGGTAAACTGTGAACAGCATGTGGATGAGTGGACATCAGTTATTTCTGAAGGTCTTTCTTCTGTCTCTTTGTCTTTTTCAGCCTCTCATCTTAAAACACTCTTTAGAAACTTGGATTAATGTGTTTACACGTCGGAATTATCGGGATTCTGCAGAGAAACGCTCTGTGTGATCACCGGGTTTCTAGAATTCCCAGTTCCCTCGATCCCAGACCTGCTGCGAGTAATCAGATTACTCTGTGTGTCTGTATCTGAATAAAATTAGCTTATCAAATTTATGAGTATTGATTTATCAAGTAAATGTGAAGCTAAAATGAGTCAAGTAAATGTTTGTTTGTTTCTTCTTGGTATTCTTAAAGGTTTCCACGTATAATAATATAAAATAGCTCACGCTAATGATTGAGCACAGTAAAACTAGCATCCCTACATTGTACACAAGTACACAAGCACCTTTAACCTCCCGTCTCCATCTCTCGCAGGTTACTGAACCTGTCTCTGACCTCCGACCTGGTGCCGGAGCAGGACGTGATCGACGTCATCATCCACGTGGGCAGAAACCCTCAGGGTCGAAACCTGGCCTGGAAGTACTTCAGAGAAAAGTGGGACGTCCTGAACGCTCGGTGAGAGTCCATCAGAGGACTGGTGTTTGTTTGACCTGCGGAGAAAACGAAAGACAAAGTCTAATCCTCCATGTGAATGTTTGTGTTCAGTTACGGTGAAGCGTTGTTCATGAATTCGAATCTCATCAGTGGAGTCACAGAGTTCCTGAACACCGAGAAAGAACTGAACGAGGTAAACACACAAGCACACGTGAACCTTCCAAAGAAAATATGTGTAGAACGATCTTTACGCTCAGGTGATGAAATAAGAAACAAAGCTAAACCTTCAATTCAAGTTACAGTTGAAATTCAACTTACACTGAGTTCAGCAACTTAAATACTCATTGGACATAATGACACAGAAATAAAAATACTACCAAGTGTATGTTCCTGCATATGATAATTGAATAAATTCTCATTACAAATTAGAAGCAGCTGGGACGTTTCCAGATATTACGCTGATCTTTCTCAATTTCGACGGTTGAATATTGAAGTATGGAAGTTTTCAGTTCAAACACAATTACTGTAAATCCTTGGGCCGGTGAACCTTCAGTCCTTTCACACATCCTGACATTGTGTTCGTCTCTCAACGTTTTTCATCAAAAGAATTTACCGAAGAAATGTGAAGCTCAGGTGTGAGTCGACCTCGGCGTCACAATAAAAGCGTTCATCCACCAGCAGGACTCAGACGTCATCTGCAGGACCTCCAACATTATCACCCTCCATTAACACTTCTCCTCCTCTACACATTTTATTATACATCGTGCAAAACTCGGAGTTGCTTTGAAAAGGAAAAAAGAGAAATGGAATAAAAGCAGGAGGAAGAATTTAGAGGTTGAACACGACAGAGTCGAATAAACGCTGGTTCTGAATCCAACTCCCGACGTCCACAACCTGAAATCTTCTACGAATATAAAGGTTTTTAAATAAGAAGTGTGAGATCTGCAGGGGGGGGGGGGGGGGGGGGGCTCAGTGTCAACGAAGCCTGAGAATTAAAATAATCAGTCCCAATTAAAGTGGGAACCCCCGAGCACAGAAACCTCATCCAATGAAAAGGATGATGTGTTTCTTTGTTTTCTTTTCCTGAATATTCTTTTATTGGAAAGTAAAGTCTGCGTGTGGGAACTGAGCAAATATAAGAAAAGTGTGACTGGAGGAGGTGGAGGAGGTGGAGGAGGAGGAGGAGGTGGAGGAGGTGGAGGAGGAGGAGGAGGAGGAGGAGAGTCAAAAAGGAGAAAGTTTGCAGAAATTAGGGAGTGAAACAGTTGGATAAAGTGTCGAAGGGCGAGGAGCTGAGAGTTAACGATATGAGCTGCATTAAAGTGAGTGGAGGGGATGAACTTTGTTCTGCGCTCCAGTGAATCCGTCAAACTCTGAACGTTTAGTTTCCTCCTCAGTTCTTAACTTTGGAAAAAAAAAGAATTCTCCCTCAACAAAGTTTCTCTCCCGACAAAAGAAGAAATGTTTCACCTCTGGAGCTGGAAGCTTTTTTCTTTTAATTACCAAAGTTTCCCTCCGATACTTTGACTTAAAGGACGAACGTTCTGCCTCTAATTATGAAGCTTTTACACAAGTTTCTCTTTAATTATCGAACTTTAAAAAACGCTTTGCTTTTAATAAATCACTTCAGTTTCTGTTTAATTGTGATTAGAAGGAAACGTCTCTCCTCAGATTAGCTGCTCTGTGATATTCCTGTTTCTTCTCTCTCCTCTCTCGGGGGTGTCTATATACTGACCACTTTTATCTGTCATCTCTTTTCCACCTCTCCCTCCTCATCATTCTTTCCCCCTCCTCTCTTTCCTCAGTTAAAGGAGTTCATCCAATCCAGCGGCGTGGGGGCGGGGCCCGCTTTGCCGCGGGCGCTGGAGATCGTCGAGGGCAACGTGCGCTGGCACCGCCTCCACCGGCGACAGTTCTACCAGTGGCTGCGCAAACCTCCGAGCCCCGCCCTCGGCTAACGTGACCTGCGCTAGCTCCGTTGGAGCGACTGTAGACTGACTGCTAAGCTCATGCTAACGCAGCGCTATCTTACAGATGCAGTCAGAATGAAAAAAGAGAAAGACTGACGTGACTCCGCCGCTTTATGTTTTTCTAAGAAACGTGATTTCAAACTTTTTATTTCAGATGGACTTTTTGGACGAGTGGCTGAAGAACTCAAACTGGTTTTTAAATTGTAATTATTAAAGCTGACAGCGCGTCACTGATCCAGTCATTGCTAGCTAACAGCTAACTCCCCCTGGAGGACGACCGAGAAAAGAACTTGAAAAATAAACAAAAGTAGAAATTTGATCAAAACCAAAGAATACGACAAACTTTGAACATTTGAGGTTTATTAGCAACCTGATGACAATTCAATCAAATTAAACATTTTTTTGTAATTATCATTGTTATAATTAGAACAGGGACGTTTTTGAAATTGGCACATTGAAACATCGCTGCAGGAGGTGGTGGCGGTGAAGTTATCGGATTCTCTCCGTGGTTAACTTTGGTTGAACAGAGTTTTTCTCTTCTTGAAAAACGTAGAAGAACAAATAAAACAACAATGTGACGCAGAAGCTTTGAATCTCCGCAGCAGCTGCTGGTGCGTTCACCCAGAATCCCCTGCAGCGAAGCAGCGAGCTCTCCTGAGTCTGAAACCAGAACCGTTCATCTTCTCGTTCTAGATTCACATCAGTCGTTTCCCGTGTTTTGATCTGAGACATTTTGAATCCGACCTTGTTCTGTTAAACCAGCTCTCGGTTTAAAACGCAGATTTCCCATCAGCTGTGTGTCGATCATTCATCAGATCTGTCGTTAACGTGACACTGACCCGTCGTCCTCTGACCGCAGGACTCGTTAGCGCTGCACCACGTGTTACTCTCCAGCTTCAGCTCGACTTCAAACAGCAGCGGGTTAGTGAGGCTTCGTCTGAGCCGCGCTTCAGAACCGTCCTGTGACTTCAGAATTTATTTCTAAACCGTAGAGATCAGCACACACATGTTAGAGTAAAAGACAAATTAACGAGGCGAAAAAGTGTTTTCCCATAAAATGCGAATCTGAAATAAATTAGAAGTTTAAATTGACAAACTTTGGCCTTTTCAAAGATCCATCTAAAATGAAAGTTTCAATTTATATATTTTTATTATTTTCTACCTTCTCTTGAAAATGATTTATCAGTGCCAATTTAAAAACATTCTTTCCTTTTACTCAGCGAAAGACGTTATATCAATGTTGAAATACAAAATAAAGAATGAAGTTTGAAAGAAAATGTTTGAAGGTTCATCACATACAGAAAATTAAAGCCTTTTTATTTGAGTACTGTCAGTTGTGATTTTAGTTTTTTTTTTTTTTTAAATCAATCTGCACATTTTCTCCTGATTGTTTTGGCACATCCTCTAAAGTACAAATAGAAAATCCAAAATGGTTTTGGCACCGACTCCTCACAAATTAAACCCGTCAGCCGATGACGTTGCTCCTAATTTAGTGACCTCGTAAACCCGCCAGTGACTCCTGAGAGGAACTCATTCAATAAAGCACCTGACAGATGGATGAGGTTGTGCAGAGGAGGTTTCTCTGTGAGGAGAGTAAGAGGAGTCCGGGGAACGTAAATGACACGACAACCTTCCTGACTGAGACAAAACCTCAGAGATCAAAACCTTGGCCGAGGAGAAAAAATAATACCTCGACAAATCTCCGTGGTTTCACGAAGCACGGGAACGGGATCGCAACACATCGACCGATCGACCCGCTCCTCCACAGACGTACGATCCGCGAGTGGACGTTAAATGGAGAAGGTTGAAATGTCGTTTCATGAAGACGAGGCAGCTTTTCAAACGACCTCATCGTCAGTGGACTCCTGCAGCGTGACTGAAAGACGGACGGGAAGTTTCGACAGATTCTTCAGTGGACGATATTGTTTGCAGAGCGCCACCTCTGGTGACACGGAAAACACAGCCTCAACGAGCTCAAAGGTTGTTTTTGTTAGTTTCAAGCAGATTTAGGTTCAATCGTCGCTCGTTCCCTCGACAGACGGAAGAATAAGAGACTGGACTTGAAAAGACGGAAGATGAGGCGAGGAGAGTGAGTGTCGATGAGCTCATCGTCCGTGGACAGATTGTCGGAAGATGGATTGAAACGTGGCCCATGGCGGCTTCTTCAGCGGACGATCTCGTTCGCAGGACGCCGATTCTTGTTCGACGGATCTCCCACCACCCCCGAAAAACGTGATGATTTCAAAATAAAACAGCAGCATGGATTGTACAGTTTAACG